>NW_028234514.1:0-2500 GCF_977035675.1 Penaeus japonicus | reverse complement strand
ATCCTATAAATAGTAATAACTAGAAACTAGAGAGCGAGGCGAGAGGGCATTTCAGGATGATGCAGAAAGGAAATCGTTACTATTGGTAATAAAAAACTGCACACTGAATAAATTATTAATTTGTAACAGATTGACATTGTGTAATATCTACAAGAAATAAAGTCTCCCTAATAATATTTTACATCATCATATTAGGGGAAAAATTATGAACAGGGAAAAAGAATACCAGATTCCAAGGTATAATTATAAATGAAAAACTTGACTGGAAAACCTATACTAAAGAGGTAATAACAAGATAAGCATTGTGCTATACTCTCCCTTACTCGTAAAGCATCCTCTAGAAAAATACGGTAACATAAATATATGATTTTGCCCTTTATCTAACCTCTTTTAACAAATCACACTGGAGTATGGGCTGTCAGGGTTTTTTTTTTGCAATGATGCCTATTGTAACTGCGCAGTGTATAGTGATACGGACAATAAGTGGATTGCGGAAGAACGATTGTGCACGAGAAAAGTTTCAGTTTAAAATCATCCGAAAGAAATGTAATGAATATATATATTTTGTGCATTACTATACAAATCAGTAATGTTACATGGCTACGATCTCTTTAACTTCCAAAGTAATAACAGATATCCTCTGCGTTCTGCTGATTTGCTAACTTCTCGCCAGTCTGAGTCATGCATTCGGCATCACGTAGTAAAGGTGTGAAACAGCCTCCTTTCACATGTATGCAATGCTCATTCTCTCTACACTCTTAAAAAAGGTCTTAAAGAATACTTAACTTCATTAAAAAATACTGCAATGTTGGTCGTAATATTAACATTATTGGGACTGTTATTGCTTTTATTTGTATTGAGTTATTATATCATGTATAACTTTTGAATATTTAGCCTTCTCAGCCATTAATGTGTGGACTCTGTCTTTCTAATTGAGGAATGTTCATGTAAATTAATAAGTGGCCTCCTCAAGAAAGCATTAGCTTTCAAGAGGCTCAGTCATTGTATATTCAATATTACATGTACATGTACTTTGTAATTTTACTGGCCAAATAATCATAATAAATATCAATATCATCCTGGCTTTTGAGATGTAAAACTAGTTTTTGCCCGTATCTGTGGCTGAGACAGCTGCTGTAATAAAGCGACCTTTACAAGGTTTCCATTATGTTCAGGAAGCCATTGATGCAATCGTTGCAAAAATATCTATTCCAAAAGGTACTGGATGGCACCGATAACTCCTGTCTTGTGATGGTCTATGCTGTCATTGTGAGAAAAATTGTAATAAAGCAAATGCAACGACTTCTCAATATTGTGATCTAGATACATTGTAAAAGGTCCTGTGTCAAGGCCTGAAGATTGTTACAGAAGGTTTAAAAGAGTTAATTTAAACCTCATTTACGTATATATGCTCAAGATTGATGGGAAGATCACATAGATAGACGATATATACATAAGAGATGTTGCAAACGAGTTAACTAAATCTACGGGTAAGAGAGGGATAGTGTAATAAGGGGGTATCAAACACCAAAGTTACAGGGTGCAGTGGGGGAGGGTAGTTTCCCTTAAGGAGAGTTTTAACATTTCAAAGCTATTCTCCAAATATTTTGGAACAAAATTTACAACTTTTATGTTGATGAATGCTGCAAATATGACTCCAACAGTAAGCACGAGATCGAGGCTGTCGCGGTTTCAGTAGGGACAAAGGAGCACTCACACATATACAGACCATATACAGGGAATCGTATGCTTACATAATTGTAGACGATATTTCAATGTCAACATAAGCACAGCCATATCTATACACTGTGGTCGAAATCCTTCACATACTTCTGTATGTCGTGTATTACTGTTTTGGGGGTGCATTCGTTATACTAATGGTGGGGGGACATGTATCCGTACTACTCTTTTCACAACACCTGCGTTTTAATATTATTCTTGTGGGCTTCAACAAAGCTTATAATTAGTGCACAGGGTAGTAGATTCTGTCTTATAATATGCTCAATACATCTGTATCCCATCACTAGGACGTAAACATGAACATAAACTGTAAATTCCCATGTGAAAAATCGCTCTGTTCTCTATGGGCAATTCAGGTATGTGCACACACACACACGCGCGCATGCATGGAAACTCACATGCACGTACAAGCTCAAGCATGCACATATTCACGGACACACGCATACATACGCATGTGCACGCACGCGTAAATAGAAACAGACCCATGTACTATCTCGCTAAAACACACACACACACACACACACACACACACACACACACACACACACACACACACACACACACACACATACACACACACAAACACAAATACAAACACAAACACACACACACACACACACACATGGATACTTGCACTCTCACAGACATATATGCATACGCTCAAAAGCGTCTCAAGCTGTCTAGCATGTTGATTAGGTCGTCACCCATCTTACTAGTGTGGCCCTCAAAAATCTTATTTCATGGTAGAAGCTTTCCCCTC
>NW_028234513.1:5000-7247 GCF_977035675.1 Penaeus japonicus | reverse complement strand
TATATAATATATATTTAACAAGTTGTTAATTGTTCATGTACAATTAAGGTACCTTGACGTGACGACGATATCATGGTCTTTACTTGTACTTGAAAAGTTGCAAATTTAATAATATGAAAGGAGAATATATTAAAAACATTATAAAACCTAAATCTCCATAAAATGTGACCTTAAGTGACTCACTCTCACTAAATTCTCCCCGCAGGTCCGAGGGTGAATCAATCCTTGGACATTCGGAGGAGCTGACCCACGTACCCCACATTGGGTCATTACCGATTGGAGCCAATCCACACCAAGAGTCGGGCAGCTCCTGCCTAAGAAGAAGAGGTCATATCGATTGTAGCCACCTAGCCCTTTGGGATATGCTTTCCGCACCAAAGGCCCTGTGCGCGGCCTTCCCCTCCCGTAGTGACCCAACATTCTCGCCTGAATATAGTCATTTTAGGATTGTTGAAGTAACGGAGGCCAAAATAGTTTTCAGGCTCCTGTCGAGGGACCTTCCACTCTCTTCGCCTCCCTCATCAATAATTCCAGGTAATTAAAGAGTCTAGTGCCTTTAATGACTTAATTCATCGAACTGTGCATTGTCAGTGATTCTTCTTTAGGTAAATAACGAGATACTATGCTCCACCCCCAATCGCTCGTTAGCTTTGCGATAGGGCTGTAGCTACCCCTTGCAGTAATAAACTATCTGATTCCCGCTGTTTGTATGTAACAGACATTTAAGACAACATGAGAAGTAAGTATATATTGGTTGCCTGTGTTTCGGAGAGCTATCCGAGCGCGGTGTTTCACATTCACTTCCGCAAACCTTTATTTATTATCATTAGTGGGTAATTAGAACAATGCTCAATAACCCATGGCCACAGATATATCGTATATATCTATATATAAGATAATATAATATATAAAATATATATATATTACACATATATATATACACCCGCATACATACATATAAAATATAATGAAACAGTATAGAAGTTTACAATACAACTCGCTTCCATAAACAGATAAATAAATATCAGTCTGTTTCCCTCAATAATGTCCATGATCAAAACAAGCCGACCAAAGCCCAAATTGAAGCATTTAAAATGGGAGGAATGTGCTATTTTTCAGAACGTGTGAGCGATGATTTCCTAGGTTTGAGGTGACAAGACTACTAGGTACGTAGATGCTAGTGTTGGATTAGCAGTTGCGAGCTACATCATGCACAGCGTTCCCCAACAAGAGGGCGTATGTGCGTGGCATGAGTTGCAAGATAAATAGATATAAAGCTATAAAATGACTTACATATCAAAAAGTCAACTTACTCGATTTTTTTTAAGTATCAATCCAAAAATAGACGAGTAGCATCAAGACTTCTCGTGTCAGTTTGAAGAGTAACGACGTGCGCTTTTGTGAAGGACGCCTTCCGTCTTCATAAAACAGATCCACGATCTGCGGTTAAGTAGATGTGGACGATATCGCACAGTGCACACCTTGATTTGCGGAACCAGACCATCGATTTATACTCCGGACCATGTAAAGGAGGGGCAAATGTAAGGACAGGCCAATCACACATACCCTAAATAGATAACCGATTCTCTTTGTATCTATCTAAACCTCATCACAAAGGATAACCAACTCTTCGAGTAGGTGAGTTTCCGTCCTGTAGTCCCGTCACTAACTAGTGACGAAGCTGGCTTTTTATTTTTGTGCACAAGGGGGGATAATCGTTTTCAACTAAAAGATTAAATCCCGATTCTGCTTTAATTACTACGTGCGAAAGTAATTCATTTCAAGCAGTTGTGCATTTACGTACGAATATAATCTGTATACTCAATACGGTCGTATAAGAATACTCTATGTGTGCGTGACCACCGTGCTATACTACTTGCTCATGACCATTTATACACTACTTATACAAATAAATCTACTCTGAGATCATCGAGGTTATACATACATATACATACTTTCCTGATTACTCTATATTAAACGTAATCATTGATAATAGCATACCAAAGAACCTAGTTCTTTGTAAACACCTTTTTTTTGCTGTTTCCATCAAAGCACCGGAGTAGGAGTGTGTCTACTTGTATGCTGATATCCTTGATTATATTATCATAGACAGTTCAGGTAAATAACGATAGAACTTTGGGATGTATGGCAGACAATTCGTATGCCAAAAGAGAGAGGCTAATTTCCAAAAATACGTGAGGATTGAAAAGAGACTTTTTCCTGTAAGGAATGTATGACATATCCCAG
>NW_028234512.1:2500-8719 GCF_977035675.1 Penaeus japonicus | reverse complement strand
ATAATTTCCTATAATTGAGATTCCCTATAACATCATGTGTCAGGATTTTGAAAATGCCAATTATTGGTCCAATATCACAACTTGCGAACGCGACCAGTTTATCTGTATACTGTGACACATAGACTGACTTAATCAAATCCAAACTCTTGCCTAATAGTTCCCCTGCCCCGCTAGTACATGCTCAGTGATTGCATATTTCTAAAATTGCCAGTATCAATTACTGCCATTTTATACTATGCCTTTACCACTGCTGATGAAAACCGCCTATTTTATACATTGACAAAACACACCACACACAAATTTTATATACTTTTATTTATATCATATGAATATTAATTAAATATCTATAGATATATATTTTATAATATTATATATCATATTATATTTAAATATTACATATTTATATATAATGTATGTATGTTTACACTATATATGTATATATATATACATATAACTATATATAATATTACTATATATATACTACTATATATAGTATATAACGATTATATAATGTTTATTATAGTATAGTATATATATGTATATATATATATATATAATAATATATTATTACATAATATTTTATATATATATACTATTATATATATATATATTATATTACAAAAATACTTAACTCTACATAAACATACTATATATATACTACTATCTATATATAATATTATATATATTTATTATACATATATAATTATATCTATATATACATATATGTATGCATATATATAGTCATATATCATATAATATTATTATTATCCTATATATAATATATATTATGCTAGATATACTTCATACATAAGTACTAACTATATATATTTATATAGTATATATCTATCTATAATATATATATAATCATATATAATATATATATACACACACACCACACACACACACACACACACACACACACCCACACACACACATAAATATATCTCATATATATATATATATATATATAGTATATATATATATATATATAAAATAACATCATATATACAAATACTTATAGTATATATCTATTATTTATTTAGTATATATAATATATATACATTATAAATATATATATATATATAATGTATATATATATATATATGTTAATATATATATAATTCTATTAATATATTAATGTTGATATGAAATGATAACTTTTCTTTTGTAGGGAACCTAATAAGGTATGCCAGTTTTCTGTATATCCTTTCGTCGTGAATTTACTATTGATGGTAATACAGAAAAGTATTGCATTTATTTGAGCCATGTTTTTCCGAAAAGAGTATAAATCTATTTGTATTAAGATACAGCATCGCAGACAAACAGGAAATGATAGCAACCTACAATATATGCACAACACAAACGAGTGACCCTTTTCCCCAACTTCAAGTCCACTGCCCGGACTGCTGGATGCAAGGCGCGGCCGCTTAGTCTCTAGCAGTGTGCTGTATGGTGTGTTTGGTGATTTGCTGTGTGATATATACTATATATATAATATATCAATCATATATATATATATATATATATATATCATATACTCTAAATATAAAAATATATACTATATATATAAATATATGTACATACATATATTCATATTAATAACTATATCTTCTATCTATCTACTCTATTAAGCCTCTCTCTCTCTCTTCTACCTCCTCTCTCTCTCCTCTACTCTCTCCTCCTATCTCTCTCTCTCTTCTCGATCCTCTTCTCTCTCTCCTCTAAATATATATATATATATCTATATAATATATATAATAAATATACTCTAGTATAGTATATATTATACATAAACTTATATAAATTTATATATATATATATATAATCTCATATTATCAACTATATATCTATACATATATATATGAAATATACACTATATAATGTTATACTATAGTTATATATATATAGTATATAGTATATATTATAATATATATATATATATATATGAGATATAAATATACTATATACACTTTTCTATTAATATATATATAAGTATATATATATATATTTTTATTTATACATCATTCTATATATTATATATATATGATTATATATATATATATATATAAATATATAATATAATATATATATATAAATAATATACACACACACACACCCACACACACCCATAATATAGAATATATATATCTATATATATATATATATATATAATATATATATAATATATATATAATATATATATATAAAGGTAATAGTGTTTGTAGTGGCGTGTGTGCGTGCGTGTTGCTTGTTGTGTGCTGTGTGTGTGTGGTGTGTGTTGTATCTATGTGCTGAGTCTGTATGTATGTGTGATGGTGTTTGAATGTGTAATGTGTCGTTACCTGCTGTGGTCGTATTTACTATGTTATATAATCCAATACTACGAAACATATTATATATATCATATATATTATATATATATCTTATATATAATATACTTCTATTTATATCATATGTATCATTATACGTATATTATATAATATGTATATAATATATTAGTTATATATAAGTTATATATATATATATATATATATATATACCTATATATATATATATATATATATATATATATATAACATGTATGTATATATATAACATATATATTGTAATTATATATATATTATATATTTATTATAAATAACATATCTATTTATATATACATATATATATTATATTATATTATATATAATATATATGTATATTATATACTGATTATGTATATATAAAGGTGTATGTTCGTGTGTTTGCTGTGTGTTTGATGTGTGTTGTTGCTCGTGTGTACGTGTGTGGTTTGTGTGTAATGAAGTATGTATGGTGTGTGCCGGGTTGTGTGTATATGCGTGGACGTATGATATATCTGCGATACTTTTTCTATTCGTTTGCCACCACTCGCTCAATCTTGAATTACCTCACCCAGAGAAATCATAAATGTCCCTAGCGATCATTTTTTCCCCACGCATCGATGGGAGTGAGCCGCCAGGAAAAGGCACCTAAATGGACCCAATACAGCGCAACAATTGTAGGCTCTGCATTGTGTCATTCCTTCTTGTTCCATACATCATCAAAGGAGGCTGGTCGAGGGCGCTTGTGTGGGCAAGGGAAGGAACCGAGCGACATCTGTTTACAGAAGTCTGTATGACGTTGTGGCCTTTTTATACGTAAAGAGCACACAAAATACATGTGTGTGCCGAGAAGTATATGTATTTATTTACCATGTGTCATGTATGTATTTATACTTATCTGAATATAAATTTTGAAACACACACACGCATATTCATCATATATATATATATATAGTATATATATAATATATTATATATCTAAACAGTTATATATTATATATATACATATAGTCATATATATTATATATATATATATAAATGTTATGCTATGTATATTATATATGTATATATATTATATATAATATGCTATATATATATACTTAATATATTATATAACATATATATAGCTATATTATGTTCTGTTATATATTTATATTATATATATGATAAGATATATATATATATATATATATATATATATATATATAATATATTTATGCATACATACATACATATATATAGAGTAGATAGATACGATAGATAGATAGATAGATAGATAGATAGACTAGATAGATAAAAAGATATTACATACATATATATAATAAATCTACATTCACATATCTATTTTCCAATCTATTTCTATCTAATATATCTATAACTATATATCTATCTATACTCTCTGCTCTCTCTCCTTCTCTCTCTCTCTCTCTCTCTCCTCTCAACTTCTCTACTCTACTCCTTATATATACTATATATATATATTATATAATATTATATACTATATATTTATACTAAATGTATATATACATAAAAATTAATAAATAAATACTATTAATATATATATCTAACTATATATTATACATAATATATATGTATAGAACTATATATTGTTTATTATATATAGCTTATGTATATCATAATATATAATATATATATATATATATACGCTAATTATTAATATATATATGGATATTAACTATAGTTATATATCACATGATATATATATATATATTTATATATATATTATATATATATAATATAATGCTATATATATATATTAATATATGACTATACATATATACACACCCAACACACACACACACACAATACATTCTTATATTATATATATATATATAATATATATATATACTACTATAGTTATATATCCTAAAATCTATATATATTATATATATATATATATTAAAGGTATGCTGTTTAGTGTGGTCGTGCGTGTTTGTGTGCTGGTATGATGTGTGTGTTGATGTGGTGTGTGCTGTATGTATGGTGTCGATGAGTCTGTATGCTATTGTGTGGGTGTTCGCATGTTTTGTGCTGTGTGCTATGTGTGTGCCCCGATCGTATTTACATATGTAATATACATTCATATATACTATAATCAGCATTATAAATATATCTCATTATATATATAATTTATATATATACTCTAATATATATATACATTAACTACTTATATTTATATATATATCATACATATATTATAATATATAGTCTAAAATAATATATATTGTTATATATAGTATATATTCATATATAGTAAATATTCTATATATATATATAATATATATATTATATATATAGAGATCGAGATGAGAGACGAATTCGAGAAGAGGCAAGAGAGGAAGAGAGGAGAGTCGACGAGTCGAGGATGACGACGAGAGATTTCGTATACTACTATATTATATATAATATATTATATATATTACATCTCTATATATTAATATATATATATTATTATACTATAATATATATCTATATATATATATAGGATTATTACGAGGATCATATATTCAAGGAAAACTAATTTTATGTGATAGCATTTCCCTTATCAAATACACATAAAAAACGTCTCTCAAGAGTTCTGTCCTCACAGACGCCTTTGTACGGCCCAAAAAAAAATAGTTTCCCCAAACCAAACTCTTTTTCTCAGAAACAAAAGTCTTCGAAAAGTTTTTTGATACTTTCATCCCTCTGTATAACCTTTACGAGTGTCATCAAAAGAGGAAGAAGTCAAAGAAAAAAAAAAAAAAACACAAAAAACGTTGAGTCATATTGGCCAGAACAATTCGCCTGTTGAACAAGCAGGAACTTGCCAGCGGATAAATACTTCCGAACGATACCGGACGTGTGTGTATATAGGGACGAGGACAAACCAATCCCCCTCCCAAATTTTTAAAACCCGACCATTTCATTTGCCCCCAACCTCCCCCTCGTCAGCTCTACTCCGGAATTTCGCCAGTGCCCCCTTCAGATTCAACAGGAGTTGCAATCAGTAGGAATTCTGTTTGAGGAAACGCAATGTTCAACCAATGCTTAACATGCTTTGTACCTTCCATTCGTCGAGCGAGCCATCCAGTCATCACCCCGCCCCCCCCCCCCCCCCCCCCCACCCCCCATCCACAACTAGTCTTGTTTTTCTTCGGATCAGAGTCTTTTATTATGCAAAATACGTTTCGTCAAGGACCACTTGGAAAATGTGCATTTTCAGTCTTTACGAATGTGCCCTAAGAGTGTTAGGCAAAGTTGCAATTTATGCCCTTAGGCAAAAGTGCTGCCACCGATTACACGGCCACCAATGAACCAAAGTTATACTACTATCATAATCAATACTATATATATATATATATACTATATATATATATATACATATATTTTATACTATATTCTATATTACATATAAGTATATATTATATATATATGTATATGCATGTATGTATATTTTGTATACTGCTAAAATGGCATCTCTATATATCTGCATGTAGTGTGTGATGATGATGGTACTATATATATATAGTAATATATATATATATATATATATTAATCTATATATTATATATATATATTATTATATAGAAAGAATAATATATTATAATATATATATATATATTATATATTACATATAACTATATATAACCAATATATAGTTATTATACATATATATATGGTATAGTATATATATTAGATTATATATATATACATCTATATATACTTATAAACTATATATAACCAATATATAGTTCATATACCCTTATATATATGTACTATATTATATATATATACTATATATATATATATATATACAATATATATATATATATAAATAAATTTATAATCAAAGTTTATTGTTATATATACATAT
>NW_028234511.1:20000-22500 GCF_977035675.1 Penaeus japonicus | reverse complement strand
CACACACACACACACACACACACACACACACATATATATATATATATATATATATATATATATATATATATATATATATATATATACAGACAGACAGACAGATGTGTATTTACAGAAACCTAAACTCATATAAGCAACAAGATTGAATAAAGATCAGAGAAAAAGGTCTATACGAACTTCAAAATCACTCAGTGTAAATACAATAGACATTAAACCTATGATAAGGAAGCGAGGGAGAAATGCAGATTTTTTTTTTTTTTTTATCTTTTTGATTTATAGTTCAGATATAGATTTAAGGCAATAAAAGCAAATGCTCACCCTTTTGCTCCAGCAATGAAATTAGTCTCAGAGCTTTCGTGTTGAAGGTGTTCAGACAGGAAGTTCAAATCTAGTCGACTTTCCATATCCAGGAAACACTTCAAGACATCAAGAACCTTTTCAAGATGCGACAATTTACAGACGAAATTTTGATCAATGTCCAACGTCCTAGGAAACCTATTTCTGCGAAGGACGAGCGTGAGCTCCTCCATGTGGGACTTGTCAAGGGAAGTACTCGTGGGCTCCCTCATGGTAAAGGTGATTTCTTCATCTTCCTCGGAGGAATCGCTGTCATCTTCCTCGCTGTCATCATCCTCGATTAATCAGCGGGATGTCTGCGGTCATATTCGGCAGAGGAATCTCCTCCTCCTCCCTCCCTCTTGTATAAAATGTGCTTAATATTGCACAGTGCTGGCTGGCTCTTCGCATCAACTCCTGCTGCTGCATGAATACCTGCATCAAAGGAAAGTTAACGTTATAGCAATGCACATTCAACACCCTGTATACCAGAAGGACAACAATCCAACAAAATGAACTTTATTCATTCTCAAGATTTTCTGCCTTTTTTTTCTAATTCACTACGGCTCAACCACTTTATGCTGTTTTCCAGTGTCACGCTTTAGAGTTACATTTTTACATTTCATTTATATGTTTCCCTACTGAAAAAAAACATTTCATTTCTTCTTTTCATTATTCTTGTCTCCCATTCATTTCATTTAACTTATCACCGATATACAATACACACACACACACACACACACACACACACACACACACACACATATATATATTATTATATATATATATATATATATATTATATATAATATATATACATATATACATACCCACACACATACATAGATTTATATGTACTTTTACGCATTCATATGTGCATATATACGTCTTATATTATATATATATATATATATATATATATATATATATATATATATATTATATATATATATATATATATATACATATATATACAAATATATATACAAATATATATATATATATTTATATATATAATATATATATATATATATATATATATATATATACATATATATATACAATATATATATATACAAATATATTATATATATATATATATATATATTATATATTATATATATATATATATATATTTATGCATATATATATATATATATATATATATATATATATATATATAGATATATATATATATATATATATATATATGTATATATATATTTATGCACATAAAAATGAGAATGCATTAATAAATTATATATGTTTGTATATATATATATATATATATATATATATATATATATAATATATATATATATATATATATGCATATACAAATGAGTATGCATTAATAAATTATATATGTTTGTATATATATATATATATATATATATATATATATATATATATATATATATATATATATATATATATATAAGCATGTGTACCCAAAAAATGAAAAGGACAGCTAAGCACTCACAGAGCCATTCCAGTCCTTTGAGCCTCATGACTGCGGACATCAAGTCTTCCACTTGACTCTGGTCTGCTACAGAAATGTAAAGCACTCTAATGCTGTCAGGAAGCCCAGCCAAGATGTCCTTCGTTGCACAACCCATGTACCTTGTGATGGTACCTCTGTAATTGTAAGGAAAATTATGTCAAACATTCAAAAGTACTTCGTTGTCTGTGTATGACATGTGGATTCCTAAACCACATAGTGCCTGAAAAAAGACAAAAATAAACACTTTCATCAATTATATATTTTTAAGTCCAAATCTATATGAAATAACCACACAATCTTTCTTACCTTTCAAAGAGCCTTAGTAGTGGAGAGTCAATAGGGCTGCTGGCAGTGCTAGGCTGTAGGAAGTCTCTGTGGAAATAGACCTCAACTTCACAGGCCAGCAGACACATTGTCTGGAACAGTTCCTGGAGACCGGGCACTCTGTTGGGACTGCTTCTTAGACTAACCGTTACTTTCTCAGGGCTTGCTGTGGCTAGAAGTTTCGAGTAAATTTCGCTTTGCGAGTCTGTTATAGTTGTGTGGCCTTTCAGATTCAACACATCAGGCACATACTTGGAGACCAGACGGGAAATGGTATCATTGGCCTTCACATTGCTCAAGATATCAAGCCAGGCATCTTTGTCCTTGACACCTGACT
>NW_028234511.1:0-12500 GCF_977035675.1 Penaeus japonicus | reverse complement strand
GAAGAGAGGGAGAGAGGAGGAGGAGGAGGGAGAGGGAGGAGGAGGAGAGAAGAGAGGGGAGGAGGGTAGAGGGGGTGAAGAGGAGGAGGCGAGGAGGGGAGGAGGAGGGGGAGAGAGAGGAGGGGAAAGGGGAGGAGGGAGAGAGGGAGGAGGAGAGGGAGGAGAAGGGAGGAGGAAGAGAGGAGGGGAGAGAGGGAGGAAGGAGGAGGAGAAGGAGGAAGAGAGGAGAGAGAGGGAGGGAGAGGGAGGAGGATGGGGAGGAGCGAGGAGAGAGGGAAGGAGAGAGTGAGGGGACGGGAGGAAGGGGAGGAGCGAGGTGAGGAGAGAAGAGAGAGGGAGGAGGAGGGAGGGGAGAGGAAGGAGGAGGGGAGAAGAGGAGGGGGAGAAGAGGAGGAGATGAGAGGGAGGTAAGAAGGGAGGAGGAGGAGGAGGGAGGGGGGAGGAGGATGAGAGGAGGAGAGGAGGGTGAGGAGGAAGGGAGAGGAGGAAGGAAATGAGAGGGGGGAAGGGGAGGAAAAGAGAGGGTAGAAGAGAGGGAAGGGGAAGGGGAAGGAGGAGAGGGAGGGGGAGGAGGGAAGGGGAGTGGTGAAGGAGCAGGGGTTGAAAGCGGTAGGAGGAAGGGAAGAGGAGAGAGGAGGAGAAGAAGGGAAGGAAGGGGAGGAGGAGGAGGAGAAGAGGAGAGAGAGGGAGGAAAGGAGGAGGGGAGGAGGAGGAAGAGAGGGGAGGGGAAGTAGAAGGATAGGAGAGGAGAGAGGAGAGGGAGGGGAAGGGGAGGAGGAGGAGGAGAAGAAGAGAGGGAGGGAAGGGGAGGAGGAAGAGGAGGAGGAGAGAGAGGGAGGGGAAGGGAGGAGGAGAAGGGAAGGTATAATACATTTATATATTTTAAATTATATATTTTTTTTATATTTATATAGATTTATTATTATATATTTATATATATATATATATATTATAATTATTATATAATTTATATATTTATATATTATATATATATATGTATAAAAATATATATATATATGCAATATATAATATATATTATATATATTATATATATTTTATATATATATTATATTATTTATATATTTTATATATATTATACGTGATTTATTTTATTGTTATCATTCATTATATTTTTATTATTGTTCTTTGTTTATTATCAATCTTCGTATTATCATTGATATCTATTTATTATTGTTCTATCGTCATCCTCATCATTATCATCGTTTTCATTATCATTGTCTTCATCAAGTTCTTTTTATCTTTCATTATCAATTACCATCATTATCATCGTCTTTATTACCATCATGTTCATTATCATTATTATTTTTACCTTTCATTATCGTATGGTCTATATCATTATCGTTATTTTCTATTACATCATCATATTATTTTGTTTATTGTTGTTGTTTTTGTTACCTTTTCCCTTTTTTTACTGTTGATATCTTTGTTTTATTATCATAATTTTCAATAGTCATCTTATATCAAAAATAGTATTACCTTCATTGATTTGTTTTTGTTATCATGTTTTTATCATTGTTATTTTGTTTTTCATTATTATTATTTTTGATTATATAATTTTGATTTCATCTATCTAATATCACATTGTTTTGGGTTTATCACCACCATTATCATAATTATCACATTTTTTGCTATTAATATCAGTGCTATTATTATTTATCAATATCATCATATATAATCATTATCTTTTTACTACTATTTCCATTATCATTTTTTTTTGCTGTTTTCGTTTTAACATTATCATTATTATTATCAGGGCCTTATATTTACCCTATTTTACCCTTTGGTTCCCTTCTATTTAACTTAATTTGATTTAATTTTCTGCCCACACCAACACCCCAAAAAAATGCTTGCAAAAATTAAATAAAGCACAACTTGGGATGACCAAAACACAACTGCATGACCAAAACACAATTGCTTGGGCCCAAAAAAAAACTGCATGACCAGAACACAATTTACAGGACTAAAACACAATGCTGACCAAAACACAATTGCATGACTAAAATACATTTGCATGACTTAAACAATTGCATGAATGAAACAAACTGATCACCAAAACACAATGTATAATCCCAAAAAAAAACTGCCCTGACCAAAAACCCCCAACTGATGACCAAAACAACAATTGCATTTTAAGATACAACTGCATGAACCCCAAAAAACAAATGTTGACTAAAACACCCAAATTTCATGACCAAAACACAATTGCAGGAAAAAACACAATTGCATGAAACAAAACGCAATTGCAAAGACCAAGACGCAATTGCATGACCAAAAACACAACTGCATGGGCTAAACCACAACTGCATGACCAAAACACCAATTGTATGAACCCCCAAACACAATCGCATGACAAAACACAATTCCCTGACTTAAAAAAACAATTGCATGACCAAAACACAATCGTACGGGGTAAAAATACAACTGCTGCATGACCAAATCACAATTTGTACGGGCTAAAATACAACTGCCTGACCAAAACAACAACTGCTGACCAAAACACAACTGCATGACCCAAAACACAACCCGCATGAAACCAAAAAAAACAATTGCATGACCAAAACACAATTTGTACGACTAAAATACAACTGCATTTTACCCAAAACACAACCCGCATGACCCAAAAACAAAATGCAGACCAAAACACAAACTGATGACCAAAACACAATTGCATGACCAAACAATCGTACGACTAAAATACAACTGCATGACAAAAACAACTGATGACCCAAAACACAACTGCATGACTACCAAATTCAACTGCATGCCCAAAACACAACCTGCATGACCACAAAAACTACATGAAAAACTCTATTGCATCATGACAAAACACAATATTGCATGACAAAAACAAAACGCATGACCAAAACACAAACTGAATGGACCAAACTCAATATGCATGACAAAACAAACTGCATGACCAAAAAACTGCATGGACAACCTAAACTGAACTACCAAAACACAACTGATTGACCAAAAACAATTAGCATGCCTCTAAAACACAACTGCAAGACCATTACAAACTGATAATGACCCAAAACAAAACTGTACTACAAAAAACCGCGATTTTGCTGACTAAAACCACCACTGCATGAAGGCACAAAACACAATGCATCATGGACCCATAAAAACACAATTGCCATGACCTAAAAACCCAATCATGACTAGACCACAATGCATGACCAAAACACAACTGCATATGACCAGAACACAATTGCATGACCAAAACAACTGCTATCTGACAGAACACATTGCCTATGACATAAAATCACTGCATGACAGAGAACACAATTGCATGACAGAATACACTGGCATGACAAAACACAATCGCATGAGAGTGTCTT
The DNA here is from genome assembly GCF_977035675.1 of Penaeus japonicus. Lineage (NCBI taxonomy): Eukaryota > Metazoa > Arthropoda > Malacostraca > Decapoda > Penaeidae > Penaeus > Penaeus japonicus. Next base: position 9,138 of record NW_028234511.1, on the reverse strand, counting down.
TGCCAAAACTACAAGTGCCACAGCAAGAATATATTGTGATTCAGTGTTGTCGGTTCATAATAGCATTATTTGATATACTTTTTTAATTTAATTATGAGTATTTATATTCTTTCATCTTTTAATCTTTAAATTTCAAGATTAAAGCAATCATCTTTTTATTATAATATGATACTTTCATAAGTGTTTTTTAAATTCATTTTTTTATTTTCTTTTTTTTTTTTTCGAATCGCAAGATAACTTATATCTTTCCTTAATTCTTATTTTTTTAATCTATAAAATTTGTTTATTTCTTTCATAATATGATATATTAAAAATGTTTAGTTGTAATAATGAATTCTTTACAGATTGAAAATGTGACTATTATGCTTATTTTATAGAATTTTTTTTTATAATATTCCACTGTTTCCTATTGATCGTTGTCTTTGATTGAATATAAATAAATGTCTGATTATCCTTAACTTTATGTGTGTTATTATATATATATATATATATATATATATTATATATACATTTATATATATATATATATATATTATATATATATATATGTGTGTGATGTGTTTTGTTGTGTGTCTTATAATATATATAAACATATATGTATAGTGTTGTGTGTTATAAATAAATGATAATAATTAGTTAATAATACAATATGATGATAAGTGCATCTCCTATAGGAGTTATTTCTATAGTTTTTTTTTATATTATACATAAAATTTTCTTTTTTTTGCAATCACTCTTTCTCCCAACCTTATTGAAAAAAAAAAAAAAAAAATGGAAAAAGACATGAAACATCCCAGGGAAAAAATAATTGCGGGGGTTAAAAAAAATCGGTTATTAATTATTTTAAACATTCGTTATGAGGAAGATTATTCTGCAACACCAAGCATTGGCCAAAATGGATAAGCCAATAGAGGGTGTTTCGTCCCTGCTACAACCCCACAAACGAGTGGAGAGAAAACTCCACCACATGAGATAAGTTAGAGAATAGTAGACTCCATAAAAAAAAAAAAAAATTAAACCACAATTTTTCCAACCACAAATTAATTAACCAGGTAAATTGGTGAAAAAAAGAGTTACAATCCAAAGCAGAGAGGAGTTCCCATCGTAAATTATCACAGTATTCTAGCGGCATTCCATTTTTGGCCCTGATACCAATTTCAATGGGTTTGTTTTTACCTATTTTCGCCACGTTTTAATTTCCCCAGTGTAGAGTGTTGGGAAAATCATCGAGCGCTAATTTGATGTCATTTATAAATTGTAAAATTGGACCATCCACAATGGAGCCTTTTGTTATTAAGTGGGCAGTCACTGGGGTTATGAGACGAACTAAGCATAAAAAATCTACCCAATTATTCGAATTTTATGGAGACCGCGGGTACATATGTATTAATTACATTAGGGACCTACATATGTGATCCACGGTTTAGCGGCAGGACAGGGAACGAGGGAGGAAAGAAAGAGATGAAAGAAGAAGAAGAAACCGGAAATTATTATCATTATCTTTATTATATAAGCTACTGATACTTCTTAACAGAGTACAAACACAAAAAGCCAAACACAACATATAAAGACACACACACAAAAAAAAAACGATTAAGAGATACTGAGAAACAAACAAAAAACAAACAAACAATAAAAACAAAATACAAACAAACAAAAAAAACGGTAAAACTGGGTTGTATTTAAAAATGTTTTTGTTTTTTTTAGTAATAAAAAATTATATTAAAAAATTACAAAATAAAAAGTTATAAAAAATACAAATCAAATTAAAGAGGTTTGAGAAAAGAAAAAAAAAAATGCAAAATAAAAAAATCTCCTAAAACTATGGACAACACTATCTAAACCACCCAATCCAAGCAACGTTAATATAAAAAAAAGAACAACGAGGAAGAGGGATAAAAACGGATAAACGATGGGAGGTAGAAGACACAACCAAATACCCCCCCCCCTCACTCACTCTGACAGAAATATTCCAGAATATTCCACCGGCAGAAGGTGGAATAGAAAGTGGAATAGGATAGATTAAGAAGAAAAGAAGAACGAGATGTAGCCAAAAGGGTATACTCAACGAACGATTGTTTACAGCTGGACCAAGGACACCAGGAGGGGGAGAGGAGGGGGGGGGGGGTGTGGGGGGGGGGGTGGTGGGGGGGGGGGGGTTTTTTTTGGGTGGTGGGTGGGGGGGGGGGTTTATGGTTTGGGGGGTGGGGTGGTGGTAGGATTGGTTGTTGGGTTTGTTGGGGGGGGGTGGGGGGTGCTGGGGGGGGGGGGGGGGGGGGTTATTGGGGGGGGTGAGGGGGTGTGGGGGGGTTATTTGGTGGGGGTTGGTTATGGGGGGGTTAGGTTTAGGGGGGGGGTAGTTATTGGGGGAGGGTATTAGGTAGGGGGGGGGGGTTGGTTTATGGGGTAGTTTTGGATTACTGTTGAAAGTACTCAAATGATTTATTTTGTTTATGTTTTTACATAAGTTAAAAGTAAGTCAAAAAGAAACGGATTTAAATTATTTTATTTTAAAAAGGGGAATAAGAATCATATAGGCACAATACACTGTATTTAATTTAGTTTTTTTAACGAATAAAAATCATATAGGCACAATACCCTGTGCTTAATTTAGCCTTTTTTAATGAATAAAAATCATATAGGCACAATACCCTTTATTCAATTTAGCTTTTATTTTAAATAAAAATCATATAGACACAAAGCCCTGTATTTAATTTATTTTTTTAACGAATAAAAATCATATAGGAACAACACCCTGTACTTAATATAGCTTTTTTTCATGAATTAAATCTATCTGGACCTCTGCAGACACTGGAACCTTTCCGATTGGAATTTTGCTCATAGTTGAGTGGCCTTTGTACAGCTGTTGAGGGAAAGCACAGGGAGAGAAAGAGGTCATTGACCTGTATTTTCATCTTCTCCGTTGTTGGGGCATTGCATTCTTGTCTTGCCCATATTACCCGCGATAAAATGTCATTGGGTTGGCAACTTGTTTGTGACAATATTTAAAAAGCGTTAATTTAATCTTGTGTTTTTGCGGGGAACTGGGCATTGAGTGAGGGAAAAAAGAAATTGACTCTGAAAACGGCGCAAGTGGAAATTTTGAATTGTTGACTTTAGAAGTATAGAGAAGTATGTGTTGATAAATTTATATAGTGTGCTTTGCATGATTTACCTGGATTTTTTTTTGAAGTACCATCACTTATATTGTGAACTATTTATAAATGGTATTTTTATCTTGTACATTAGTTAGTACATTAGTCTGGGCCGCATATGATGTACTCCGTTTCAGAAAAAAAAATCAAATACTCTCCCATTGTCAATATATGTATACATAAGTATGTTTATATATAAGTATATACATATATATATATATATATATATATATATATATATATTATATATATATTATATATATTTATATATATTGTGTGGTGGTGTTGTGGTGTGTGTGGCGTTGTGTTGGTGTGGTGTGTGTGTGTGTGTGTGATTGTGTGTATGTTAAGTATATATATAATATTTTATTATATATGCTATATATATATAAAGTAATTATTATAAGTTATATATATACATATTATAAATATATATATATATTATATATAAATTATATATATATATTATTTACACACACACACACACACGCACACACAACAACACACACACACACACCACATGCAACGCACACACACACACAACACACACACACACACACACACACACACACACTACATATATATATTTATATTATATATATATATTATTTTATTATTATATTATATATTTATGTGTGTGTGTACAGTGTGTGTGTGTGTGTAGTGTGTATGTGTATCGGTGATTGTGTGCTGTGTGTGTGTGTGTGTGTGAGTTGTGTTGTGTGGGTTGTGTTGTGTGTGTGGTGTGTGTGTTTGTGTGTGGTGTGTGTGATGTTGTGTGTTGTGTGATGGTTTGTGTGTTGTGTGTGTGTGTGTGTAGTGTCGTGTGTGGTGCGTGCGTGGTGTGTGTGTGTTATTTTATAAGTATATATTCCAATATATATGTATTATATTATATAGTATATATATATATTATATATATATATTTATTATATTATTATATAGTATATTATATATACACACACACACAAACACACCACACGATATATATATTAGTATTATATATATTTTTATATATTTATATACATATATTATATATATTATATATTATTTATATATATATGTCATATATATATTATATATTTAATTATATATATTTTATATATATTATATTTATTATAGACATATATTTATTACATACATATATATATTATATATATATATATTATATAGTATATATTTTATATATATATATATATATGTATGTGTGTGTGTGTAGTGTCATGTGTGATAGTGTTGGTTATAAAGTATATATTATAAAATAAATTATATATATATATATAGATATATATAATATATATATATATTATATTATATATATTTATATATATATTATATATATATATATATACACCACACCACACACACACACACGCATATTACAATATATATGTATTATATATACTATAAATATATATTATATAGATATAGTATATTATATACATATAATATGTATATGTATAGCTATATATATAAGTAGTACTTATATATATATATGTATATGTATACTATAATATATATATATATAAATATATTTATATATATATATATATATCTTAACTATATACTATATATAATAATTATTATAGTATACATATATATATGTAAGCTGAAAAAAACAAATGTTTTTATAACACCCTGTCTGAAACCGGAACGAGAGTTGGAAACTTCTGTAACCTTCCCCGTTTTTTATATAAACGAATCAACTAGAATATCTACTCAACAGAAAAAGGAATCCGCATAAAAATCGCATGGTTTGTGAACTTATACTTTTTTTTTTTTTTTTCTATTTTCTTCAATTCCTTCTCTTTAAAGTATTCCACATTTAAAGAAGTTTATGAAGGCAACGACTTACCCATAACCCCACAACCCTATAACTCAACTCTCAACTCTAAGAGACCTTCCAACAGTAGTCATTTGTGAAAAAAATCCAGCCCCCAATTCCTATAACAAAACCTGGATTTAATTAAGGAGCTAGTCATCTTTCACGACCCGGAACTTAAGAATAAACAAAGCGCGTTATTGAATATCTGAATATAATTATATTTCTTTTTTAAAATCCTTTTTTCTTTTTCTTTTTTAATCTCCTTTTTTCATTTTCTTTTTGAATCTCCTTTCTTCTTTTCATTTTTTTTAAATATCCTATTTTCTTGATAAATATCCTATTTTCTTGCTTTAAAAAAATAAAATTTAAATTAAAACCCGAGATCGTGACTAAGACTACGAAATTATTCTTCTTTTCTTTTTTTCTTTTTCTTTCAAGTATTTTCCCAAACGTGGGACCGCTCTTCTTTCAGGTAGAATGTCTCGGTACGCTTGAGCACAAAAAAAATACTTCGTTTTCATAAGTTATCTATCTTTATAACAAGTAACGGGAATAACGTGGGAGTGAAAGTAAGTATAGTTCGCATAAAGTTGTCGCAAGAAGTAAGGTATGTGGGAAGTAGTTCGCTTTGTACTTGGGGAGAAAACGGAAAGGGCAAAAAGTCCTCCACTTCTGACCTATTATGTTCAGGAAAGAAATTCTTGCACACATAACCCGGAAAATCATTAGGACGTGACTAATTTTTGGTTATTCGGCTGTTTTTTTTGTTTTTGAGTGCTGTTTGTGTTACGTTTTTATGACTGTCATTTTGGGGACTGTATGGTATTATCTTATCTGGATTATGTATATGTGTGTTATTGTCATTCATATTGAGAAGGTTTTTTTGATAATTAATTAGTATATCGATAGGGTTTTTTTTTACAGGCAAAGTAATTGGAGTGATAGATAACCGTGTAATAGAGGGTCCTTCTATTTTTAGCAGTGTGTTCGTGTATCCCGTTTATGTGATGTGTTAGCACAAAAAACGCGTTCGTTATTAAACTTTTTTACACAATAAGGAAAATGAAAAAAACAAAAAAAGAAGAAAGGACAAGAAAGAAAACACATCCAGAATAAATATACAATAGACACAATTATCTTTAAATAAATAAATTATATAAATTAACCATCCCAATTTTTCAACCTTATTCCTGTCTCTCTCTCTCTTAACTCTCTCTCTTTCCTCTCTCTCCCCCCCCCCCAACCCCCCTCTCTCTCTTTCCTCTCTCTCTCTCGTTCGCTCTCCCCCCCCCCTCTCTCTCGCACACCCCGAGTTTCTAAAAATAGATCCCAATTCAGGAGTTCGCGGAGGAAAATCAGCGACCCCTTAAATAGGTGTCGGAAAGGGGGCTCAGCCAGTCGTCTTCCGTCTGTGCAAGGTTTGTGGTTGAAATTCGAACCTTTTCGTGTCATTTGTTGCAGGAAGATGGCCGCTCTTGTGGACTCTGGTGTATATTCATATGAAAAAAAATATATAGATACATATATACACATCTATATGCATAAATGTGTATATATATACATATATATATATACATATATATATACATATATAATATATATATATATATATATATATATATATATATATATATATATAATTATGAAAGTATATATATATATTTATATATATGTATCATATAATATATATAATATATTACATATATATATATAATCTATATATCTATATATATATATATATATATATATGCTACTATATTATATATATATATATGTGGTGTGATGTCGCTGTGTGTGTGTTAGCTGTAAGTATATTATATACATATACTATATATATATATATTAATATATATATACTCACATATAATATATATATCGCATTTATATATATGTATATGTATATATGGATGTATATATATATATATATATATGACTATATATATATTGTATATATATGTATGTATATATATATATCATTATACTGTATATGTGTGTGTGTGTTGGCTGTGCTGTATATAAGATATATATATCTCTTATATATGTATATTACATGTATGTGTATATGATAAATATATTCTACTTATAAATGTTATTATATAGCACTCAAGCACCTCCTCTATATAGCCTGCCTTATGTATATATACTTACTATATAATTATATATACTATATATATATATATACTATATTCCTATATATATATGAATATATATTGTTCTCCGATGACCGTACATATCTATCATACTTATTCTATATGTTAATATATACTATATATATAATAATATATATGATATATATATTACTATATATATATATATATACGTAATATACTAGATATATATATATTTCTACATATATTATAATGTATATATATAATTAGTATACTAATTATGGTATAAGTTATCAATATATATATATATAATATAATCTTAGTATATAGTATATTGGTGTCTGCTCTTTGTTGTGTTGTATGGTGGTCTGGTGTGTGTGTGTGTGTATGTTGTATATGTCATGTAGTAATGTGATAATAATACATATATGACATATACTAATTATACATAATATATAAACATATCTTATATATATTATATACTATATATACTATGTGTTCATATACTATATATGTTCTATATATTCAGTATATATGTGTGTGTGTGTGTGTTGTTGTGTGCTGTGTTGTGTGTGTTTGTGTATGGTGTATTGTACGCGTACATATAGATATATACATATATACATATGTATTTGTCCATATAATAAACATTTATATATATCTATATATTTAATATATTTATATATATGTCTATATATATATATTATATATATGTGTGTGTGTGTGTGTGTGTGTGTGTGTGTGTATGTGTATTATATGTACATATAAATATATACATTTATATATATATATATATATATATATATATATATACATATATATATATATTTACATACACACACATAGACACACATATTATACCCTTATAACAATCCCTCAGCATTGTAGTGAAAGAAACATAACATCATAGTTAAGAAAAAAAAAACAGGTTTCTTCTTTGGCGTTTCCGTCCGTAGAGTTTTCACACTTTCCCTTTGTTTCATTTTCGTGTTTATTATACATCATTTATCTACATTTTGCGAATCTCTTTATATCTCATTGGAGTTCCATTGTCAATATGAAATTTGCATGGCTATGGCGAGCGAAAATTAATGAATCATTCTTAAATTGAATAATTAATATATGTATTTTGACGTGAATTTAACCAATATGAGTATAATCATATCATAACTTTTTATCATTATTCACATAGGTCATAAAGAAATCAATTACACGCAATCAAATCAATATTGCATTCTTAAATCACCATTTTTTTTTTTTTTTTTTTTTTTTTTTTTTTTTAGTTAAGATATGTAAGCAAGGAGGAATAAGGGAAGGAGAATAAAGAGGGTGAAGAAGAAAAAACACGCTAAGATTTACTAGATAATTGTGGATGATCGTTATTTTAGAGCGTGTTATATTTGATGTATACTGTATGTGTGTATGATTGGCATGTATGTGCATACAAGTTCATATACTGTATACTGTGTGTGTGTGTGTGTGTGCATATATATATATATATAGACACAAGAGTGTGTGTAATTATGTATATATACATATATATATATATATATATATATATATATATATATATGTGTGAGTGTGTGTGTGTGTGTGTGTGTGTGTGTGTGTGTGTGTGTGTGTGTGTGTGTTTGTGTGTTTGTGTGTGTGTAGTTGGCATGTATTGTTAATATGTATATATATATATATATTTTTTATATATAATAATATATATATATGTGTGTGTTGTGTTGTGTGTGTGGGTGTGTATCTACCAATATATATATTATATATTATAATATATATATATATATATATATATATTCTATATATACATATATATGATACCAATATGATATGATATCATAAGCGAATTACAAAAACAAAATGCACAAAACCTCCTTAGATTTCCCATAAAACCCTGCCATTCACACTGTGATGCAAGACAGTGTACATGCAACCCGTAAAAACTATACAGAATGAAAAAAAATATATATATCAGTAATGATAACAGAAATAAAATCAATTAAAATAATACTATTAATAACAGTAATGATAACAATGATATATA
>NW_028234510.1:0-2500 GCF_977035675.1 Penaeus japonicus | reverse complement strand
TATATATATCATATATATATTGTTATATATATATATATATATTTATATATATACAATCCTATTTTATGTATATCTATCTATTATATATATATTATATATATATATATAAAATATATATATATGTTAATATAGTATATATATATATAATTTATATATTATAAATATATATTTATTTATATATATATATTTTTATATACACACACACACACCCACACACTCACACACACAAACACATATATATGCGTTTTTAGAATCTGGAGATGAAAAATAACATGTATCCATGGTTATTTTTGAGGAAAAGCGGATTTACCTAAACCCGATTTGAAAACTGATCTCCAGCATCAGCCCATAGAAAAAGAAATCTTAAAGCAATTTGATAAGCAGTTAACGACCAGGCACGGAGGAATGAAACATTTTATCAGGTTTTCCGAATTTCAGACGAGCTGGAGATGTTCACGTACTCGGAATATTTATTTCAAAAGGCTATTGCGCTTAAGAATGAGGACGGTAAATAACGTGCTAAATAACAAGTAAAATGCTTGATAATCAGGTACTTTAGTGTGCGTGTTTTAACTCTTTCTGCATCTACCTATATATGTTAATACGTTTCGATATGTATATCCATATCTGTAGTCATATATATGATAGTGTTTGTATACACTTATTAACTTTTATGGTTATCCTTATCTAGTTACTATTCATGTACTAAAAAGTAGTACCTATATCTTAATCTCTAACTCTGCTATCTACCTATTTTCCTATTTACCCATATAACTATCTATCAGTATTTGTAATGAAGATACATGGCTGCTCACAGGCAATCCACACATCCATTTTCATTTAAATCTATCCGTCTTTGTACTTCCGACTTTGTAAAATAAGATTTTTTTAGAAGAAAAAAGAAGAAAAATCTGATAATTTCAAATTCTCTTAAAAATAACTCTCTTGGGGTGTCTGTCAGATAATGCGCAACCTGTTGGGAAGAGATAGGAAAAACACCATTTTCACTAAACAAAGAAGAGTGATCACTCAATAAGAAGCGTTTTTCTGTTAGATAACTACTTGACGTCACTTACGTCATATATATTATATATCTTTTTATATATATATATATATATTATATATATATATATATATATTATATATATATACATATTATATATGTATATATATCTAGTATATATAATATATATATATATATATATATATTATATGTATATATATATATAAACATATATATGTATGTATATATAATATTATATATAAATATATATATATATATTATTTATATATATATATAGATATATATGTATATTATATTTATATAAGATATATATATATATCTATATATATATATCATATATATGTATGTATGTAGTATAATATATATATATATATAGATATATATATAATATATATATATATTATATATATTTATATATATTATATATATTAAAGTGTGTGCGTGTTGTGTGTGTGTGTGTGTGTCATTGCTGATACTATTTTCATTTCTCCCTCCTCTCTCTATCTCTTTTGTCAACTCTTCGCAAGACAATTAGAGCGAGAGAAAGAGAGAGAAAAAGTGCATGAAGAAGACCTCTACGTGTGCTCTTCTTTTTTTCTATTTTTCGTACTCTCTCGCCCTCTCTATTATGATACATTTACACGCAAGGAGACCAGAAATTCAGCAAATTTTAAAATAAAATGAAGTAATTCATTAAGAAAGTTTTAAGTAATTGAGAATTTAAAGACCCAAAAAGAACGCATAGTTCCTAAGCGGCAATCTCGGCAATGTTATTGATCTATCATCAAGGATATAGCTCGACTTTGAACAGACATTACGCCTTTGATTCATTGTGATAAGGATATCATTGCTATTAGTAACTACATATGTGATAAATATTTTATAGATATATATATATATATATATAGATTTATATATTTATATATTGTGTGTGTGTGTGTGTGTGTGTGTGTGTGTGTGTGTGTGTGTGTGTTTAAATATATTATATATTTATATATATATATATAATTATATATATATATATATTTATATATAGTAATATTTATCTATTTCTTATTAGACTGCTTGCCGACATTATTTGGGTAAATACTTCTTATTCAAATATCTTATTGTATTAAATAAATAAAAAAAGTCAACGAAAAAGAGTGAGACTGATACTATGAGAGGGAGAGAGTTAAAAAGAGCGAGTTATCCAGAGAGAGAGGAAAGTTGGGTGATGAGAGTGGTGAGAGCAAGAAAAAAGAAAAAAAGTAAGTGACGAGAGAGAGAAACTCCCGTTTTTTTTATCTCTCTTTTATTTCCAGATGAAAGGCCAGACGTCACTCTCCCTTTTCTCTTCCGGGTCAAGTTCGTGATTATAACTAAACGTTTTACTTTTATTGTCACGCATCTCGGATTTTATTCGTGTTATCTATATTATATTATATATATAAATATATATATATATATAGATATATATATTATATATATATATAT
>NW_028234509.1:0-5507 GCF_977035675.1 Penaeus japonicus | reverse complement strand
TTTTTTCAAAAGTCCAAAAAATGCTCCCTCCCCGGCTTTTCTCCGTTTCAGGGGCGGGGGGCCATTCGTTTCAGTCTCTTTTCTAAACCCCGACCCTTTAAATTTTCACCCCTTTCAAAAATCGGGGAAGGGAATAAAAAAAACCCTCCAGTGGCCCCGAATTAGCGTTCCCTTTGAAAACTTCGATAAAACCCTGCTTTTGGGAAAATGCCAGTGTTGATGAGCAAAGTTGTTAAATTTTCGAAAATTTCTCCATTAGGGTTTCATCGGATTATATGATAAACGGGGATCTCTTCCAGTCATGTTCTTTTTCAATCATGCTTTCATTATAGCCAAGATGTTTTTGGGTTGTATGTTTGTTATGTGTGTTTTTTGTAAAAACTCGTATGTAAAAGGGTATTTTATGTGGTGGGCATAAAGAGAGAGAGAAAGTTGGGGCTGGTTATGCAAATGTTTTTTTAATTTGTAAAATGTTTCCCTATTTTTTTTTTTCATTTAAGTTTACTAAAAAAGTTATTGTAGTAGTATAGTACGCTGTCAGCTGGGGTTTAATCGCTTTCTTGGTTTTGGACAAAAAAAAAGAAAAACCTGTTTCACTTTTCCCCTTTTTTCTTCAAAACTACTTCATTAAAAAAGAAGCGCAAATTTCCACGCCTTAGGGAAAACAGTTTCCCTATCTCCTTGATAATTTTACAATTTTTACTTTTTTTTCGGTGAAATCATAGAAACATTATTTATACGAAAATATTTCAATCAACAAAAATTAAAACTTTAACTTTGGGTTGCACAGTCGCAAATTCCCGGTGCCAAAAAAACCTGTACTCCCATTCAATACCTTTTCATTTTTTGGGAAAAATTGGTTCATAGCCAAAACTTTCCCTTATTATTGGCCTCCTTTATACGGGCGGGTTTCATCTTATCCCTTGGCAGAGGTCTTCGTCTTGGGAGATCACTACAGGGGCCAAAAGGCATCATAGAGGCGTTTTTTTAAAACCTTTTTAATATTTTTTTTATGGATTAATTTCTATGCTTTTCCTTTTTAAAATTTGGCGGGCCGGGTTAATATATCTATTATTATATATATAAATATAAAATATATATATTAAAAATTTATATATAATATTTTATATATATATATATTTGTATTTTATATTATAAAATTATGTAATTTTGCTTTTATATGTAATATAATGTAAATATAAATATATTTTATATATTTTTATATTTTCATATATATATATATATATAATATATACATCCTTTAATATATATATTTTATAAAAAATTTAATTTTATTATATATTTATATTTTAATATTATATATACATATATAAAAGATAAATATTATTTTATATATTTTACATATGTTTTATTTTTTGAAAAAATTTGGATATAACCCCCTTTATATACAAACACTTTCTTTTATTAGAAGAGGAGAATCCCATTTTTCAAAATCCCCCGGATCCTTTTCAGCCAAAAAATGAAATCCAGGTGGATTTGGGAAACTGTTTTTTCTCTCTTTTAATAAAACATGCTTTGTGTATAGTGGGGTTTGCTACCAAATGGGGTTTTTTTTTAAATTTTAGATTTTTTTTAAAATATATTATATTATTCTTTTTTATATATTATAATAAATATATAATTATTATTTGGTTAAAATTTAAAATTAAAATAATTTTTATTTTATTTTATTTTTTTTTATAGATAGTTATAATTATATATATTATATAAATTAAAAATTGGGGGTGGTTTTGGGTGGGTGTGTGTGTGTGTGTGTTGTGGTGGTGTGTGTGTTGTGTGTGTTGGGGTTTTGGTTGTGTGTGTGTGGGGTGTGTGTGTGGTGTGTGTGTTTGTTGTGTGTGTGGTGTGTGTGTTGTGTGTGTGTGTGTGGGGGTTGTGTGTGTTGTATGTGTGGTGTGTGTGTTGTGTGTGTGGGGGTGGTGTATGGTGTGTTGATATACACATATATACTTTACTATGTGAATTTTTTTATTAATATTATTTATTTATATTTATTTATTATATAAATACATATGTATGTATATATTTTAAAATTATTATATTATATAAATATAAAAAAAATAAAATATGTATTATATATAAATATAAAAATATTTCCCAATATATGTGTGTAGATATTATGTCTATACTAAATATTTATGTAAAAGTAATATACTATAAAAAATATAATACATATGTACCCCCCCGCACTTATCAAAAAGCAAAAGTTTTTAAAAAAAACCCACAGCTTCGAGGATGCCCCGGAACTGGGGGGGGGGGTTAACATGATTGTCATTTCAGGTCGTCGTTGTTAGTGAATTATCATTTCCCAGAGCTTGATTTTGTTTTTATCTGAGTCACTCCTATTTACTTTTTTTTGTTTTTTTTTTTTTTTAGATTATTGAACCTTCCTCGCCCAATTTTTCGTTAAAGTGAAAAAGGGAAATGAAAAAAAAAAAACAAAACGGAAACAAGTCCCCTAATCAACTCACGGATTTCACAGCCCCAATGCAGCCCCCATTCGTTGGGGCGGACGGTGTCAAAAACGCCTTCCAGCCGTTTGGCCCTTTTCCTAAATCGGGGTAAGGTTGAGAATTTTAAGGAGGGCCTTTTTCCGTCACACCCACCACACACACCAAACCACACCCACCTATTAATATATAATATATTTTTTTTATTATATATTATATTAATTATATAATATATATTATATTACATATGTATGTATGTATTTTAAAAAAAAAAGTATAATTTTATATTTTTATATTAATTATAATTTATTAATATATGTGTTTTTGGGTGTGTGGTGTTTTGTGTGTGTGGGTGTGTGTGTGTGTGTTTTGCGTGTAAATATATATAATTATATTTTATAATATTTTAATTTTATATATATATATATATATTATATATATAAAAATGCATTTAAATATATTTACATATAAAATATTTATATACATATATATTAAAAAATTTTATATATATATAATATATATTTATATATACTTTTTTTATATATATATATATTAAAATATATCGTGTGTTTGTGTGTGTGTTTTGTGTGTTTGTGATGCCATTCCTTAGAGAAGAGTTTTCCCTAAACAAGGAATCGTTTTTAAAACAGAGTAAAAACCACACGAAGTGGGTTAAATATCATACATTAAAAAACCCCTTGGAAAAAAAATAAGCACCATACAAACAAACAAACAAAAGCAAAACCCAACACAAGCCACACACCCCCCACCCCCAAACCAAGACACCCAAAACCCCACCCCACAACCCACGGGGGCCCCCGAAGGGAGATTGGGCCCCCGCGGTTCGTCCCCGAGTCCGCCGTAAAACCGGGCCCTTGCCCTGGGGGGGTTTCCTCCCCTGCGGGAGGACTGACCGTTTTTTTTCGCCCACGTTTTTGGGAAGGAAAGGGCTAGCTTTTTTTCCCTTCTTAAGGGGGGTAGATGTTGCTTGAGGGGCCCGGGAGCATAGGGCCGGGGGGAGGGGGGGGGGGGGGGGGTTTGTATGGAAAACTATACAGCCCACCCCCCCAAATTATATATATATATATATAAAATTTAAATATAATTTATATATATATTATATTTTTTATAAAATTTTTTTATATATTTATATATATATATTATTATATATAAAAATATCTTTTAATTTAAAATATATATATATATATAAAAGGGGAGAGAGAGAGAGAGAAAAGGAGGACAGAGAGAGAGAGACAGAGACAGAGAGACGAGACAGAGGGGGAGAGAGACAGAGACGGAGAGAGAGAAACGAAGGAGGAGAAAAAAAAAAAAAGGAAAGAAGGAGAGAGAAAATAGACAGGGGAGGCAAGAGAAAGGGAGGGAGAGAGAGCCGCACCCAAAGTAAGAAATCCCTTTCGTGGAAAAGAGGGCCCCCAAAGGGAAAACAGGTCCGGGGCCCCAGTTGCCCCGAGAGGCGCCCATTTCCGTCCCCAAACGCGGACTCGAGGGAAAGCCCCGGGGACGTGAAAGATAGGAGATATTGAGGCCCCGGTGCTCCGCGGGGGGGAAAGGGCTCCCCTGTCCCGCCAAAGTCCTGCAGATATGTCAGCAAGCTCTAAACTTTTCCTTTTTCCCTCCCCGGGGCTCTCTGATGTAGCTTTTTTTTTCAATTGATTTTCGGAATAAAAATTTTTTTATTTAAATATATATATATTTAATTTTTTATATAAAATATATATATATATATATATAAATATATATATATATTAAAATTACATAATTTTTACACACACCCCACACATATATTTAAATACTTATGCACCCCAAAACCCCACCCCGCGCAAATATTTTTATATATATATATATATTTTTTATATATATAAATATAATATATATTTTTTAATAAATAAAAATATATTTTAAAGGTATTTGTAACACACACACATAAAAAGTATTTTATAGGTGTGTGTGCGTGGGAAAGGGGGGGGGTGTGTTATATATATATATTTTATATATTTTTATATAAAAATTATATATTTTATATATATATATATATATTATATAAATACATACTAAAGTTTTCGAAATGTTTTGAAAAAAGTGTTTAAACACCCTTGGTTATTTTGTTTATAACATTTTTTTTATATATATATATTTTATTTATATATATATATATATATATATATATATATATATATAAACATATTTATATATATTTATATAAATATAAAAAAACATTATAATATAAAATATATACTTATTTTTAAATTCTTTTAATATATTTTAAAATATTTTGTTTTAATATACATTATATATATATTATATTTTATAATATTTTAATATATATATATATTTTAAATATATAAATATTTAATAAAATGTATATATACAGAATAAATATATATGAAATAAATTTATAAAAATTTATAATATATTGTTATATATTTTAAAATTAAAATAAAATTATATATTTTATTATATAATAAAAATATATACAGAATAAATTTATATGTAAATTTTTATTTATATAGTTTAAAATTTTATAAATTTTATTTATATATAAATATTTATTTTTAAATATTTTATGAGTGGGTTTTTTTTTCCCTTTAATGTGGTGGAAAAACCCCTAACCTTTTTTTTCCAAGTTTGCGCATTTTTTTTTTGTGCCCATGAAAAGTTCCCCCCAATTCGGATAGCTTCAGTTTTTCGGCAGGGGGGGTTTTAAAGGCAAACCCAAACTCGGCCCAAAAAACATTTAAACAACTTTTTGGGCCCGGGTTTGAAACAAAAAATTTCTTTTTTTTTTTTTCGAGGGGTATAGCCCATAAAAATTTAATTTTAATTTGTTTTACCTGTTTATGCCCCAAAATTTTTTTTGAATCGAGATATTTAGCAAAATGTTATGCAAAAAAATTTGTACAACAAAAAAACCCCTAGTTCGGCCTTCAGACCTTACTCCGTTGATTATCTGGGCTTTTCAGTCAAAGCCCCGTGATCATCGCCTGGGTTATGTTTTCCAAAAAGAGGCTGCGGGTT
>NW_028234508.1:5000-6063 GCF_977035675.1 Penaeus japonicus | reverse complement strand
AACAATAATGATAATGATTAAATAATAATAATAATGATAATGATAATAATAATAATAATAATAACAATAATAAATTATTGATATCAATATCATAGATTCATATAATGATAATAAAAGCAATGATAGTAATGATAACAATCAAAACATTAGCAATCTCAAATAATAGCAATAAAAATATAGACAGACAAATACTTAAACACACAGATAAACAAAGAAACAAACAAACAAACGAATAGAGAAAGAAAGGAAACCTCAAAAATATTTCCGTAATTACAGGACGGAAGAGGAAGGAGAAACCAATTAGTGAAAGCCTCAAGGGATAATAATAGATGTACATCCTACAATCCTACATCAAACCTTACTCCTTAGGAAGGTCGAACATCCTGCAATCCTAGAATCCTAGAATCAAAACCCTACGTCCTGAATAGGTACAATAGGATTTTTTTTAATTTTATTTTTTTATTTATCAATTCTATATCTTAAAAAAGGGTTAAACAGCATTCTTTTATATCCTGCAATCCTACATCTAATCCTACATCTTTAAAATAAAGGGCAATTCAGCATCCTACAATCCTACATCTTTAAAAAATCCTTCACACCCTTCAATCCTACACCCAACCCTACATCTTTAAAAAAAAAAGGAGCAAAGCAGCATCCTTCACATCCTGCAAGAAGGCGAAGGAGACATTGCAAGCCCTCGCCCAACCCGTGACGGACGTCGGTGTTTGAGCAGGTGAGGTAATCACAGGATTTCTTCCTCTCGGTTGGAATAGACGAGAGGTCGGGGTTCGGAAATCGGAATATTTTCCAATTTCTTTTTTTTATTTTTTTTATTCTCGGTTGATTATCGGTATATTCCTCTCTTTTTTGTTTTCTTATATATGTTTTTTCTTTTCTTTTCTTTTCTTTTCTTTTACTCTTTTTGTTTTTCTTGTTTATATTTTTTTCTTTTCTCTTTTCTCTTTTTTTTTCATTTTTTTATTATTTTCTTTCTTTCTTTCTTTTTCTTTTATATACTTCTTTCTTTCTTTTATTTCCTTCTTTCTTTCTTTCTTTTTCTTAT
>NW_028234507.1:0-5117 GCF_977035675.1 Penaeus japonicus | reverse complement strand
CAACAACCACAGGAATTTACTCCTGATACAACACCAAGGAACTACTCTGACCAAAACACAGGAACTACAACCGGAAAACAACACCACAGAAAACTACAACCGAAACAACAACAACAGGAACTACTCAGGACACACCAACACAGGAAATTACTCCAGACACAACAACCACAGAAACTACTCGACCAAAACAAACAGTAACAATACAGAAACAAAACAGGAACTACAACAGAAACAACAAACCAGCATCTATCCTGATAAAAACAACCAACGGAAATTTACTCCAGACACACAACCACAGGAATACTCCTGATACAACCAATTACAGGAACTTCCCAGGAACAAAAACCACAGGAACTACTCCAGAGACCACAACCACAGGACATGCACCCAGACCCAACAACCACAGGAACTCCTCTGATACAAAAAAACCACAGGAACTACTCCTGATACAAAACTACAGGAACACTCTGATACCAGACAAAAACCACAGAAACAAATCCCGACACAATCAACCACAGGAATATCAGACCAACAACCACAGAACTATCCTGATACAACAAACCACTGAACTACTCCAGACACATAACAACAAGAACTACAACAGAAACAAAAAACACAGGAACTCTCCAGACACAAAACCAAGGAACTACTCCCCGAACAAAAACCCCACAGGAACTATCTATACAACACCACAGAACTACTCCTGATACAAACCACAGGAACTACAACAAAAAACAACAACCCCAGGAAATACTCCAGAACAACAACCACAGGAATACTCAAGACACACAACAACGGAATACTCAGACACAACAACCAGCAGGAACTACTCAGCCACCACAACACAGGAACTTCTCTGATACAACAACAACAGGAACATATCCAGCACAACAACCACGGATACTCATGACACAAACAACACAGAGGGTATTACTCCAACACAACAACCACAGGAACTACTCTGAATACAACAACCACAGAAATACAACAGAACAACAACAACCACAGGAACTATTCCAGACACAACAAGCCACAGAAAACTACTCAGACACAACAACTACAGAAAACTACCTCAGACACAACAACAACAGGAACAGCTACTACAGTCACAACAACAGGAACTACAACAGCAAACATCAAACAACAGAAATACTCCTGATTAACAACTACCACAGGCATACTCCAGAAAAAACAACCAACAGGAACTACTCCAGGAAACAACCACAGGAACTACACGGAACCAACAACACAGGAATACTCCAGACACAACAACCACGGGAAAAACTACTCAGGACACAACACCACAGAAACTACTCCGGGGACACAACCACAGAAAATACTCCAGATACAATACCAGAAACTACTCAGAACACAACAACAACAGGAACTACTCAGGATCAACAACAAAAGAAACTACTCCAGACAAAGCACAGGAACTACTCCTTGATACAACAACACAGGAACTACTCCTGATACAAAAAACCACAGGGACGAAAAACTCGGACACAACAACCACAGGAACTACTCCAGGGGGACACAACAACCACAGGAACTACTCCAGACACAACCAACCCAGGAAATACTCCAGACACAACAACCACAGGACCTATCTGATAAAAACAACCACAGGAAACTACTCCAGACACAACAACAACGGAAACTACACAGAAACAACAACCACAGGAATATCCAGACACAACAACCACGGGAAAAACTACTCAGACAAAACAACCACAGGAATACTCAGAAAAAAACAACCAAAGGGAACTACTCCAGGAACAACAACACAGGAATACTGATACCACAACAAACAGGAATACTCCAGACCAACAACCACGGGGAACTATCCAGACACAACACCCAGGAACTACTCCAGGAACAACAACCACAGAACTACTTCTGATTACAAACAAACCACAGAGGGAAACTAAAAACAGAAACAACAACACGGGAAAACTACTCAGACACAACACCACGGGGAACTACTCAGAACACAACCAGAAACTACTCCAGAACAACAAAAAGGAACTACTCACGTCACCACACCCATAAGGGAACTTACACAGAAACACAAACAACAAAAAATACTCTGATACCACAACCACAGGAACTTACTTCAGACACAACAACCACAGGAACTACCCAGGACCCAAACACAGAAAACAACGGAAACAAAAACCACAGGAATACTCCAGAACAACAACCACAGGAAACTATCAGCAACAAACCACCATAGGAACTATCCAGACACAACAACACAGAATTACTCCAGACAACAGACAGGACTACTCCAGACACAACAACCACAGCAACTACTCCAGACTCAACATTCAACAGAAATACTCCAGACACAAAGCAGGAAATTACTCCTGATACAACAACCAAGGATATCTCTGCTACAAACAACCACAGGAACACTCAGACACACCACACAGAACTACCTCTGATACAACAACACAGGAACTAATCCAGACACAGAACAACAAAAAGGAACTACAACAGAACAAACAACCACAGAAACTAGAACGAAACCACAACAAAAGGGAACTTACTCTCAGACACACCAACCACAGAAAACTATCAGACACAACAACCACAGAATACTACTCCCGACACCAACAACAAAGGAACAAACTTACAGGACACAACAAAAAGGAACTACTGATACACAAAAAACAGGAACTATCCAGACACAACAACCACAGGAACTACTCAGACCAACCCACAGGAAACTACTGCAGACACAACAACACAGGAACTTCCTGATAAAACAACCACAGAATTACAAAAGAAACAACAACACAGGAACTACTCCAGACCACCACAACCACGGGGAAAACTTACACCAGACACACAACCACAGAAACTCTCCAGGACCAACAACAACAGGAACTACTCAAGGACACCACAACCATAGGAATACCAACAGAAACAACAACAACGAACCTACTTGCTACACAACCACGGAACTACTTAGACACAATCAACCACAGGAACTACTCAAGGACAAACACACAGGAACTACAACGGAAACAACAACCACAGGAACTATCCAGAACAACACCACAGGAACTATCCAGGACACAAACAAACAGGAAACTACTCAGACCAAACACAGAAAGAAACTACTCCGAACACAGCCACGGAACTACTCAGAACAACAAACAAACAGAAACTAACTCCAGATCAACACACAACAAAAAACTACTCGACACAACAGCAGGAACTACTCTGATACAAAACAAGGATTTCTCCTGATACAACAACCACAGGAACAAATTCAGAACACAACAACCACGGAACTACTCTGTTAAAAACCCCAGCACTATCCCGACACAACACCAACAGGAACTAACCAGAATCAACAACACAGACTAGAACAAAAAAACAACAAAAAAAGGAACTACTCCAGACCACACCAACACAGGAATACCCCCAGAACAACACACAGAAACTACTCCAGACAAAAACAACAGGAACAACTAAGAACCCAACAGGCACTACCCACAGAAACAACAACAACAGAAACTACTCCTGATACAACAACCACAGAATACTCCAGAACAACCACCACAGGAAAACACTACTCTGTTTCAACAATTACGGAACATACTCCTGGACTACAAAACCACAGAATACTCCAGACACAACAACCACAGGAAACTACTAAGGACACAACACACAGGATCTACTCCTGATACAAAAAACCACAGAATACTCCTGATACAACAATAACAGGAACACTACGCCTGATTACAAACACCAAGGAAACAACCCAGACACAACAACCACAGGAATATCGACACAAAACACAGGAAACTTACTCTAATACTACAACAACAGGACACTAGCCCACAACAACAGGAACTCCAACAGAAAAACAACACAGGAACTACTCCAGACACAAAACCACAGGAATACTCCAGAACAACACCACGGGAAAACTATTCCTGATACAACCAACCACGGGGAACTCTCCTGATACAAAAACACAGGGAACTCCACAGGAAAAACAACCTCAGGAATAATCCAGACAACAACAACACAGGAATCTCCAGAACAACAACCACAGGACTACTCAGACACAACCAACCAGGAACTACTCCAGACAAAAACAACCACGGAACTACTCCTGATACAACAACAACAGGAACTATCCAGACCAAAAACCCAAAGGGAAAACTATCAAAGACAAACAACCCACAGGCACTACTCCAGACACCCAACAAACCACAGGAATATCCTGATAACAACCAAGAAACTACAACAGAACAAAAAACACAGGAACAACTCCAGACACAACAAGCACAGAAACTTACTCCAGACACTACAACCACGAAACTACTCAGACACACAACAACAGGAACTAACTACAAGAACACAACGGATATACAACAAAAAACAACAACAACAGAAACTACTCCTGATACAAAAACCGGGAAAACTACTCGACACAACAACCACAGGAACTACTCCTGAACAACAACCAGGACTACAACGGAACCAAAACCCCGGGAACTACTCCAGACAACAACACCAAGGAACTACTCCAGACACAACAACCACAGGAACTACTCCAGACACACCAAAGAAAACTATCCAGGACACAAACCACACAGGAAATATATCAGACACAACAACAACAGGGAATACTCGACTAAAACCACAGAAACTACTAGACACAACCACCGGAAACTACTCATGATAACAAACAACCCAGGAATACTCTGATACAACAACCACAGGAAAAACTCCAGACAAAAAACCACAGGACCTACTCGGGGACACAACAACCCAGGAAACTTTCTCAGGAACAACAACCACAGGAACTCTGCCCCCCCCAGGAACTGCTCCTGATACCACAACACTGGAAACTATCCGACACAACAACACAGGAAAAACACAGGACACAACCACTGGCACTACTTCAGATCAAACAACACAGGAACTACTCCAGGACACAACACACCCGGACTACTAAAGAAACAACAACACAGGACTACTCAGACACAACAAAAAAAGGAACTTACTGAGACAAAAACAAAGGAAAAACTATCCAGGAAAAAACAACCACAGGAATAACGCCAGACACAAAACACCACAGGAACTACTCCAGG
>NW_028234506.1:0-6071 GCF_977035675.1 Penaeus japonicus | reverse complement strand
GAGAGAAAACGGGAGAGAGAGAAGCAACAGTGAAAAAGAGAGAAACAGTGGGAGAGAGATAAACATTTAAGAGAGAGGCACAGTGAGGAGAGAGAACAGTGGGAAAAGAGGGGAAAAAAATTGAGAGAAAGAGCAACGTAAGAGAGGGAAAACAGAGAGAGAGAGAAAAGAAAAACAGTGGGGAGGGGGGAGAAAAAACAGGGGGAGGGGGGAAAAAAAACAGTGGGAAAAAAAAGAAACGCTGGGAGAGGAGCAACAGTGGGAAAAGGAGCAACAGTAAGAGAGGAGATTTTGTTTTAGAGAAGAGAAAACGTGGGAGAGAGGAACAGTGAGGAGAGGGCAACAGTGAGAGAGAAAAAGAGAAAAAGGAAAAGAGAAGCTTTTTGTGAGAGGGAGAAAACAAAAGAGGAGAGAGAGAAAAAAGTGAGAGAGGAGTAAACAGGAGAGAGTGAGCAACGGTGGGAGGGGGGACAACAGTGAGAGAGACAGAAATATTTGAGGGGGGGAGAGCAACATTTGGGGGGAATAGGGAAACAGAGAAAGAGGGAAACAGTGGGGGAGGAACGTGAGAGAGGAGAAACGGGTGAGAGAGGGGAGAAACAATGAGAGGGAGAGCAACAGTGGGAGGGAGAGGGAAAACCCAGTGAGAAGAGGAAACAATGGGGAGAGAAGCAAAAGTAAAGAGAGAGGCAACATGGGGAAAGGGGGAAAAACCAGGGGAGAAAGGAGCAACATTTGGAGAGAGATAACAGGGGGGAGAAGGCAACAGTGAAAGAGCAACAGAGGAAAAAAGAGCAACAGTGAGGAGGGAGAAAAGGGGGAAAGAGAGAGAAACCCAGTGGGAGAAGAGAGCAACAGTGAGAAGAGAGCCCAACATTTGAGGGGGACACCCAAAAGTAAAAGGGGGGGAGCAACCAGTGGGGAGGAGAGAAACAGAGTGGGGAAAAGGGGCAATATTTGGGAAAGAGAGCAACGTGAGAGAGAGAGCAACAATAAGAGGGAAAAGAAAACAGTGGGGAAAAGAGACCCAAACAGTGAGAGGAAAAACAGGGGAGAGAGAGAGCAACAGGGGGAAAAAGAGAGCAACAGTGAGAGAGGGGAGCAACGGTTGAGAAAAGGCAATTTGAGAAAGAGAGCAAAGTGAGAAAAAGAAGGGGGCAACAGTGGGAGAGGGGGTGGGGGCAAACAGTGGAGAGAGAAAACCAAAAGGGGCCGGGGGAAGAGAGCATCCCCCAAGGGGGAAAAAGAAAAAAAGAGAGAAAAAAAGGGGGAAAGAGAGAGAACAGTGGGGGGGAGAGCAACATGAGAAGAGAAACAAAGAGGGGAAAAAGGAGCAACAGTGAAAAAACCCCAGGAGGGGAAAACCGTGGGAGAGAGAAGGAAAACGAGAGGGAGAAAACAAAGAGAGAGAAAGATCAAAAGTGAGAGATAGAAACAACGGGGAGAAAGAGCAAAAAGTAGGGGAGAAAAAAAAGATAGAGGAGAGCAACAGTGAGAGAGAGCAAAAGTGAGAGAGAGAGCAACGTAAGAGAGAGAAACAAAAGAGAGGGGAGAGAGAAAAACAGTGAGGAGGGAGAGCAACATTTGAGAGAGAGAAACAGTCAGAGAGAGAGGGGGAAAAACAGTGGGGAAAGAGGGGAAACAGTGGAGAGAAAATTAAACAGTAAGAGAGGAGAAAACAGGGGAGGAGAGAAACAGTGTTTGGGGAAAAACAAAGAGGGAGAAAGCAAAATTTAAAAAGAGAGCAACAGAAAGAGAGAGAAACAGAGGAGAGAGAGAGAAACAGGGAGAGAGAGAGCAACAGTAAGAGAGAGAGCAACAGTCAGAGAGAGGAGCAACAGTGAGAAAGAGAAAAAACAGTGGGGAGGGGAAAATCAACATTTAAGAGAGAGAGCAACAGGGGGAAGAGAGAGCAACAGTTGGAGAGAAAAGAAAAAATTGAGGGAGGGGACCCAACAGTAAGGAGGGGGGCCCAACAGATGAGAGAGAGGGGAGCAACGTGAGGAGAGAAGCAACAGTGGGGAGAGAGAGAAAAAAAAAGGGGGGGAAAGAGAGAAACAGTGGGAGAGGGGGAGCAACGTGAGAGAGAAAAGAAAACAGTAAAAAGAGAAAATTATAGTTTGAGACCCAAACAGTGGGAGAGAGAGCAAACAGGGGAGAGAGAGAGCAACATTTGAGAGAGACGAGAGAAAAAAAGGGGGGAGAGCTTTTTGTGAGGGGGAAAAAAAAACCCAGAGAAAAGAGGGAGAGATAAAGGAGAGAGAAGAAACAGTGGGGAAAAGTGGCAACAGTGAGAGGGAGAGACCAACAGTGAGGGAGAGACGGGAAATAGTGGGAGGGGAGGAAAAACAGTGGGGATAGAAAAAACCGAGAAAAAAAAGAGAGAAACAGTGGGAGAGAGGAACAGTGAGAGAGAGAACAACAGTGAGAGAGAGAGAGAAACAAGGGAGGGGGAGAACAGTGGGAAAAGAGAGCCAAAACAGTAGAGAGAAAAAACAATGAGGGAGGAGCAACAGGAGAGAAAGGAGCAACAGGGGAAGAGAGAGCAACAGTGGGGGGGAAGAAAGAGCAACAGTGAGAAAGAGAGAAAACAGTGAAGGAGGGCAACAGTGAGAGAGGGGATCAAAGTGGGAGAAAAAGGAAAACGGTGGGGAGAAACAGGGGGGAAAAAAAAAGAGAAAACAGTGAGAAGGAAACGGGGGGGGAGAGAGAGAAACAGGGGGGAGAGGGAGCAACATGAGAAGAGAGCCCCAAAAAGTGAGAGAGACGCAACTTGAAAGGGAAAACAACAGTGGGAGAAAAACAGAGAGAGAGGGGGAGCAATTTTTGGAGGAGCAAAAATTTAAGAGGGGGGAGGAAAACGGGGGGGAAAGAGAAAAGAAACAGTGAGAGAGAGGGGAAACAGTGGGAGAGAGGGGAAAACAGTGAGAGAGAGAGCAACAGTGAGGAGAGAGCAACGAAAGAAAGAGAGCAGCAGTGAGAGAGAGAAAACAGTGAGAGGAGAGCAACAGTGGGAAGAGAGGCAACAGTGGGGAGAGAAAAAAACAAAGGAGAGAGAGAGAAAACGTGGGAGAGAGAAAAGAGTGGGAGGGGGAAAAGAGAAAAACAGTGGGGGAAAGGAAACAAAGGGGAGAGAGAACAACAGTGAAAGAGAGAGAAAACAGTGGGAGGGGAAAGGAAAACAGTGAGAGAGAGAGAAAAAAGAGAGAAAAAGAGCAACAGTGAGAGAGGGGGCACCAGGAGAGAGACCCAACAGTTAGAGAGAGAGCAACATTTAGAGAGAGTAAGAGTGAAAGAGAAAACAAAGAGAGAGAAAGAATAAACAGGGGGAGATAGAACAACAGCAAAAGAGAGAAAAACCATAGGAGAGATAAAAATTTGATAAGATTGGGACCCAAACAGTGAAGAGGGGGGGGCAAAAAAGTGAGAGAGAGAGGAACAGTAACGAGAGAGAAACAGAGAGGAGATAGAGAGAACAGGGTTGAGAGAGAGAGCAACAGTAAGAGAGAGAGCAACAGTCAGAGAGAGAGAGCAACAGTAAGAAAGAGAGAAACAGTGGGAGAGAGATCAACAGTAAGAGAGAGAGCAACAGTGAGAGAGAGAGCAACAGTGATTGAGAGAAACAAAGAGAGAGAAAGCAACAGTGAAAGAGAGAGTAACAGTGGGAAAGAGATCAACATTAAGAGAGAGAGCAAAAGTGAGAGAGAGAGCAAAAGTAAGGGAGAGAGCAAATGTGAGAGAGAGAGAGCAACAGTGAGAGAGAGAGTAACAGTGGGAAAGAGATCAACATTAAGAGAGAGAGCAAAAGTGGGAGAGAGAGCAAAAGTGAGAGAGAGAGCAACAGTAAGGGAGAGAGCATATGTGAGAGAGAGATGAGAAAACAGTGAGAGAGAGAGCAAAAGTGAGAGAGTAAGAAACAGTGGGAAAGAGAGAAACAGTGGGAGAGAGAACAACAGTGAGAGAGAGAGCAAAAGTAAGAGAGAGAGAAACAGTGGGAGAGATCAACAGTGAGAGAGAGAGAAACAGTGAGAGAGAGAGCAACAGTGAGAGGCGAGAGCAACTAGTGGGAGAGAGAGAACAGTGAGAGAGAAGCAAACGTGAGAGAGAGAGCACCAGTGGGAGAGAAGAGCAACAGGTGAGAGAGAGGGGAAGCAACAGTGGGAGAGAGAGCAAAAAACCAAGTGAGAGAGAGGCAACAGTGAGAGAGAGAAGCGCCAACAGTGGGAATGAGAGAGACACAGTGAGAAAGAGAAAAACAGTGAGAGAGAGAGACCAGCAGTGAGAGAGAGACAGAAACCGTGAGGGGGAGAGCAACAGGGGGAGAAAGAAAAACAGGGGAAAAAAAAAAAAAACAGTGGGGGGGAAGAGAAACATTGAGAGAGAGAGTAACAGTGAAGAGAGAGCAACAATGGAGGGAGGCAAAGGGGAAAAAGAAAAAGAGCAAAAAAAAACAGTGGGAAAGAAACAGGAGAGAGGAAACATTTGAAAAGGGGAGAGCAAAAAAGGAGAGGGGAAACCCTGGGAAAAGAGCAACAGTGGAAAAGAAACGTAAAGGGGAGAGAGCAAAATGAGAGAGAGAGCAACATTTGAGAGAGAGACAACAGTGGGAGAAAGAGCAACGGTGAAGAGCAACAGGGGAAAAAAAGGGGCAGAGGGAAAGAGCAACGTGAGGATAGAGCAACATTTGGGAGGAGAGCAACAGGGAGGGAGAGCAACAGTGAGAGAGAGAGAAAACCCCAAAATTTGAGAGAGACAGAAAACAGTAAAAGGGGAGAGCAAACAGGGGAGAGAGAAAACAGAGGGGAGAGAGAGCAACGTGGGAGAGAGCAACAGTGAGGAAAAGAGCAACAGTGAGAGAAAAGAGAAAAAGGGGGGGAGAGAGCAACGTGAGAGGGGAAAGCAAAAGTGGGAAGAGAGAGAAAAACAGAAAAAAAAGAAAAGGAGAAACAGTGAGAGGGGAGAGAGAGCAAAAAGTAAAGGAGAAAAACAAGAGTGAGAGAGAGGGGCAACAGGAGGGGAGAGCAACAGAGAGAGAGAGAGAGAGCAAGAGTGAGAGAGAGAGCAACAGTGAGAGAGAGAGCAACTGTGAGAGAGAGAGTAACAGTGAGAGAGCGCAACAGAGAAAGAGAGAGAGTAATAGTGAGAGAGAGAGCAACAAAATAGGGAGAGAGAGAGCAATAGTGAGAGAGAGAGCAACAGTAGGAGAGAGAGCAACAGTGAGAGAGAGAGCAACAGTGAGAGAGAGAGAGCAACAGTGAGAGAGAGAGAGCAACAGTGGGAGAGAGAGGAACAGTGAGAGGAGAGAAACAGTGGGAGAGAGAGCAATAGAAAAAAGAGAAAACAGGGGGGAGAGAGAGCAACATTAGAGAGAGAGAAAAAAACGTGGGAGAGAGGAAAACTTTGGGAGGCGGGGAAAAAAAAATAGAGAAAAAAATTATTGAGATAGAAGGTAACAGTGAGAAAAGAGAGAAAAAGTAAGAGAAAAGAGCAACAGTGAGAGAGAGAACAGGGGAAAAAAAGGAAAAGGAAAAAGGGTGGGAGAGAGAGAAACAATGAGAGAAGACCCAACAGTAGAAAAAAGGAAAACGGGAAAGAAAAGGGGAGAGCAACAGGGGGGAGAGAGAGCAACTTTTGAGAGAGAGAGAAACAGTGAGAGAGAAAAAGCAACAGTGGGGGGAGGAGACAAAAATAAAGGGGAGGGAGCAACAGTGAGAGAAAAAGCAACAGTGGGAAGAGAGCAACAGGGGAAGAGAGCAACGTGAAAAGAAGGGAAACCCAGTGGGGAGGGGGGCAACATGGGGAGAGGGGCCAAACATGAGAGAGAAAAAAAAACAGTGAGAGAAAAAGCAAAAGTGGGAGAGAGACCCAACGACAAAAAGAGAGAACAACGGGAGAAAAAAAAGAGAGAAAACAGTGAGAGAGAGGAAACAGTGAAGAGAGGGGCAACATTTGGGGAGAGACAACGGAGAAAAAAGGGAAACATTAGGAGAGAGAGTAACGTGGGTGAGAGAGCAACAGTAAAAATTGAGAGAGAAATTAGGAGAGAGAAAAAGCAACGCGAAAAAGAAGAG
>NW_028234505.1:20000-21413 GCF_977035675.1 Penaeus japonicus | reverse complement strand
TTATTTTCGATTATCTGGTGGAGGTTGGAGGGACTCTACTGTCCTTTTATCTCCTATAAATCATTCCTCTGTAGACTTTCCCCACTTGCACTAGATGGACTAAGAGAAGCTAGCATTTCTATCACGTTGTACTTCATGGGTCTTTCAAGCGATGGTGTGTCAATTCGAACTTTCAATTGGCTTCTCTCCGTCTTAATGTGGCATGAGATGGTGGTTTGGCGTCGACTACAATGGGTGCGTATTCGGTGGTAGGCGCCCAAGAGACAAGCAATAGCTGGCGGGAACGGCTTGTCATGGTCTCGATGCTGCGAAAGGGTGAAGTAGCTGATCGGTACTCAGGCAGTCGTAGACAAGGGCTCAAACGGTGGTAGCAGATCGGACTTCTGCGAGCTGCACACTTGGGACTCCGTCAGCCTACTCAGGCATCCAGAGGAACATGCATCGCCGGAAGTCAGACGACATTCTTCGATGCGTGTAGGCTTCTGAGTAAGTAAGGAGTCTGATACATGGGCATTACGATGTTATCTGACAATGACACGCACATCCGGTCATCATTTGCTCCTCGGGTTTCTTGCACGAGGGGGCATCACTTAGGCGGTTCTCTCATGGGCACAAGTAAGTTTCCTCTTTCCAGGGTGTCTGGTTCGCCTCTCAGCAGACAACTCGGTGTTGAATAGTTCGGGCTCTCGAAATTCAGCATAGAGGGAGAGAGACCTTCTCGTCAGTGTGGTACTCGGATGCTGCTGTGTTTTGATCTCGTAGTGTAGGGATAGGCTGTCAGCGCTCTCTCGAGGACTCATGCTTTGGTTGTGTTTTGCGCAGCACATGCATTTGGCACAGCTCGAGCTCGTGTTCATGCTTATAGGAAGTAAAGCTTGGTGGGTGTGGTGAATCAGTTCGAGGCGGAGCAGGTTGTGGTGGTAGGAGGGCTGTCGAGTTAGTACTGTCGGTTGACTATGGTGGTATATAAAGGTCGTGGCGTGGTGAGAGTGAGTTATGGTGAGAGGATTCCCCCCCCTGTATTTGGGTGGGGGGGCTGACAGCAGGAGCACCTAGGGGCCGAGACTTAGATGCTTCTAGATCGTGTGAGCTCTGATCGGGAGAACTACGTGACCACAAAAGAAATGCGAAAACCGTTAGTAATATACATTACAATGAGTTACGTGCATATGGATGGAGCCTGTATGCATTATATACGTTATACATTTTGTGCACAGGGATGCACCCACCCGTATACATGTAGATACATATATTCTTATATATTTGTTTGTGTTTATATATACACGCATATGTGTGTGTGTGTATATATATATATATATATATATATATATATATATATATATATATATATGTGTGTGTGTGTGTGTGTGTGTGTGTGTGTGTGTGTGTATGTATCTTTAAGTGTGTGTGTAT
>NW_028234505.1:10000-12500 GCF_977035675.1 Penaeus japonicus | reverse complement strand
GTCTTCTCCCCCGCTTTAAGGGTGGGTTTACAGGGATTGTCGGTTGTTCCGTCGTGGTTAAGGACTCTCTTGTGGCTTCTTAGACGGGTAGATGGCAGGAACAGGCAGATGGCATCTTGTAGATGTCGATGAAGAGACCCTTGTAGGGGTCACATGGGTCGTAGGAGAGGAGTCGCTGGTACACTGACTTCTGGGTGCAGTGGCTCTGGTAGCAAGGAGCAAGGGCGCGGCAAGCAGCCTCTGGGAACAGACAAGTCTCCAAGCGGGCAGTCTGGCTGTAATAGTGAACGTCGTTGACAATGACACGCCACTTGCCCTCCACATTCTGGGCACGTTTGGGCATGGCATACACCACTTGTGAGGGACAAATGTAGCCTTCAGGACCAGCCCAGTGAGTGGCATCGTAAGGAGAGTCCCCAGTGGAAGCCCCAGTGTAGTAAGAGTAGTCGAAGGCCTCTTCCTGCTCCTTGGTGACCATGTCTACCAGGTCATCAGCAGACTGGTCGGCGATGTCAGCGTACTTCTTGGCGAAGAGGTGATCGGCACTGATGGCACCCTTGATCTCGTACTCGGGATACTCAGCGTCTTCCAAGCAGTACGAGAGAGTGGAGTTGGCAGCGCAGGCGGGGGCAACAGTTGGGTCACAGTAATTGTGTTTGTAGGCAGGCTGATGACCGTAAGCAGGCGCATGATGACCGTAGGCGGGCTGTGGGTGATGGCCATATGCAGGGGGATGGACGGAGCCCAGAACGACTCCGGCGCATGCCAGAACGACCGACTGAAAAGAAAATGTTGACATCAAAGTAAAACAAACATTTTGCGAAGTTTAAATGTTTAAACTGGTGATATTAAGACGACAAACGAAATATTTGCATGCACATTAAAATAGGGAATTAAATCATATTTTTAAAAGAATATCTGTCAAGTTAACTGATTCCGTTGCAGTTCCTACCAATATGAGAGACATTTTCGTGAGCAGACAGATACGAGAAACTGTTAGCTACTCATTATGAACGAGTTTATATACTCCAAATACATTGGCCCCGCCCACACAGTACGAAGATGCGCGAGTCCAAGGTGAAAATAATTTGAAAGTGTATCAAGTGTTTCCTGATTTTCCTTCGCCATTATTCCCCATTCAGTACCGATATAACATATCGCATAGTGACAGTAACAAAAAAGTAATGCTTTTCAAAATAATGTTCAAACAATAATGTTAAGAGTAGAAATAATATAAAGAACAAATATCAAACAACTAAACATAATAAAAAAAAGAGAGTGAGGAAGCCAATTTCGATAATCCGTATTATTGTCATTATGGTTGATAAAACTATCTGATTATGATAACAATAATGTCAATCGTTTCACAGTGATGACTAACCAGGCGATCGCGATCGAAAGGTCATTCAGAGTTGTCTTTAGTAGCACAAGTAAAAAAGATCTATGGACATATCCCCGTATACGTGGGGGTATGTCCGCGCCCTATACATTTCTACAGATAGTGAGATTTAGTCGTGCTTGTTGTCTCAATATATTTATCTACATATCTATCTGTCTTTCTCTCTGTCTGGCCTCGAGTCTCTGTATGAAAATAGATGATACGGTAATCATCTATGTAATTAAAGGAAAACAGACTCGCGCCTACCATAGTTATTGGCGTAATTGGAGTCAGTGAACTGTACTAAGCATTAACCATTACGAGAGCAATTCATACGGAATGAAGGTCGCGTATTAATAGCAGTAGGAAGGCGTTACCGGTGAACATTAGGCTAGTAGATCGCATAGGGGTGACTGTAGTAAAGATAGATTACATTTCACAAAAGTTTAGTAGCGTTGTTGTCGGCATGGCAAGTCATATATTTTCTTCGAATTGGATTCATAGGTCAAAGGCAGTTTCTGAAACCGTTTACGATGTCTCACTTTTAATCAGTTGCGGTCGGGTTGGTTATTACTCCACTCTCGACTCCTGGTCAGGGAAATGTGCTATGCATGTCGCCGGATATAAAAGAAACAGTGCTAACATGCATAGAAGGTGTGTGATATATTACGCCTTTCTCCATCAGTTTTTCTTTTTCTAATATCTGCCTTATATTTAGATTTGATAATGAATAACAATATCTAGATTAACGATGATACCAAGTAATTTTTGTCATTTTGCCGAAATTGTCATGATAATAATGAATGATGATTATATATAAATATATATATATATATATATATATATATATATATATATATATATGTGTGTGTTTATCTATCTATTTGTATATATACATGTATATATACATGTATATATACATACATACATACATACATACATATATATATATATATATATATATATGTATATATATATATATATATAATATATATATATATATATATATATATATATATATATATATATATATTATCTCGTATACGTATGTATATATATATATATTCATATATACATGTATATATTATATATATATGTATATATATGTATATATATATATAT
>NW_028234504.1:35000-37428 GCF_977035675.1 Penaeus japonicus | reverse complement strand
GGGGAAGAAGAGAGAGAGAGAGAGAGGAGAGAGAGAGAGAGAAGAGAGAGAGAGAGATGAGAGAGAGAGAAGAGAGATTGAGAGAGGGGGGAAGAAGAGAAGGAGATGTGAGAGTCGAGAGAGTAAAGAATCAATGCGAAAAGGAGAGTGAGAGAGAGAATCCAATGCGAATAGAGAGAGAGGGAAAGAAGAAGAAGAAGAAGAAGGAAGACCTGCTGGAGAAAGAAGGAGAGAGAGAGATCAATGCTAAAAAGAGAGAGAGGGAAAATAAGAGCAATGAAGAAGAAGAAGAAGAAGAGAAGAGAAAGAGCAAGAGCATCAAAAGCGAAACAAAACATAAAAACGAGAAGGGGAACGAATGAGAAGAAAGAGAAAGAGAAAGAAGAAGAGAGAGAAAAAGAGCGAAACAAAGCAAAAAAGGAAAGGAAGAGAGAGAGGAAAAGAAGGAGAAAGAAAGAAAGAGAAAAAGAAAAACAGAGAGAGAAAGAGAAAGAGAATCAAAGCGAAACAAAACATAAAAAGAGAGAGGGAAAGAAGGAGAAGAAGAAGGAGAGGGGAGGAAGAAGAGGAAGAGGAAGATGGAGAAGGAGAAGAAGTAGAAGAAGAAGGAGAGAGAAATCAAAGCGAAACAAAACATAATAAGAGATAGATGAGAAAGGGAAGAGAATAGAGGAGAGAGAGAGAGAGAGGAGTAGATGGAGAGAGAGAGAGAGATGAGAGAAGAGAGAGAGAGAGAGCGAGAGAGAAGAGAGATAGAGAGAGGGGAAAGAAGAATAGAGAGAGAGGAGAGAGAGAGAGAGAGAGAGAGAGAGAGAGGAAAGAGGAGAGAGAGAAGAGAGAGAGAGGAGATGAGAGAGAGTGAAGGAGATAGAGAGGGGGGAAGAAGAATAGAGAGTGGAGAGAGAGAGGAGAAAGAGAGAGAGAGAGGAGAGAGAGAGAGAGATGAGGGGAATGGGGGAGAGAGAGAGAGAGAGGGAGAGGGGAGGGGAAGAAGAGATTGGAGGAAACATGATAATAGAAAGAACAGAAAAAATGATGAGAACAAGAAGGATGTAATAATGGTGAGGTAAGGGATGAGGAATGAGAATGAATCGATAAGGACGAGTAAAAGTTAAGGGAATATGAACAGTCAGCATAATTATAGCAAACGAACTATACCTTAAGGATCAAACTTGTATACGAAATAAACACAAAGCAATCTGTACGCCCTCTTGTACGCACGAAAAAGAGTTGGTATTTGTTGAACCTCTCTGAGAGCCTGGAGATTGATTACAACACACAGAGAGCAAGCCAAGTTAATTTTGTGTGTGTGTGTTGTGTGTGTGTGTGTGTGTGTGTGTTTTTGTGTGTGTGTGTGTTGTGTGTGTATGTGTGTGTGATGTGGTGTGTGTGTGGGACGCGCGCGGTGCATGTGTTTCAATATCATAATATTCATATATGCAACCATTATCAACGTTATTTAGAACAGTAAATATGAAAAAAATTATAATGCTTGTAATTAATCTTGTTGTGATAGGTAAAATAAAATAAATAAGTATATATCATATGAAACCGAATTACTAAAGCAAGGAAGGGACATACAGAGATGGAAAAAAAACTTTAAATTATAAAGTGAAATAAGGAGCGGGGAGTTCAATAGGGTGAAGAAAGGGAGCAAGATATCTAGCGGAGACATTACTGCATGCGGTAGGGGGAAGGGATGGAAGGGAGGGAGGGAGGGAGGGAGGGAGGAACGAAGGAAGGAAGGAAGGGAGATGGGAAGGAGGGAAGGGGGGAGGGGAGGGGAGGGGAGGGAGGGGAGAGACGAGACGAGACGAAGACGAGAGATGATAGATATATGATATTGATCGATTTGATATAAATATATATGATATGATATGTATGATATGATAATGAATGTATGATATGATATATGATATGATGAGTTTGATAATAAGAAAGTGAGAAATGCCTAAAGAAAATACAATGGGAAAGAAGAAGGAGAAGAGAATAAGAAAGGGAGAAATACATAGAGGAAATAAAAAGAGAAGAGAAGGGAAGAAAAAAGGAGGAGGAGGAGGCAGAAAGAAGAAGAGGAGAAAAGAATAAAGAGTAAAATAAGAAGGAAGGGAGAAATACATTGCGGAAAATACATACATACAGACACAAGAAAATCTCGAAGGGGTTGACAAACGACACAGGAACATGGCGAATGAAAATACTCCATACTTGCTGTAAATTCACTTTCTCTCATAATAAAATAAATACAGTAAAATGGATGTGTACTCACCTATCAACAGAGGCCCTGCCATTTCCGAGTTGAAAATTGCTTGAAGATCGGAATTGCTTTATGTTACTAAGATGGATTATCAGTTCAGAGTTCACAACGCACATACAGTAATTTTCTTTTCTTTTCATTATTTCAATCGCACCGCACAATTTACACTTT
>NW_028234504.1:15000-27500 GCF_977035675.1 Penaeus japonicus | reverse complement strand
GCACACGCACACGCATACTTGTGTATACAAAGATATTCATTAAGGTGTTTATCTATTGACTTGTATAGATATGCAGAAAATACCAGCGAGATCAAGAGAGAAATAGTGCCCCAAGAGTGTCGAGACCATCCTGAAGGAAGCCCGTGGGGTCAAATAGGGTCTCGGTAGAAAAATATGCCGGTCGGGTCAAATAGGGTCTCGGTAGAAAAATATGCCGGTCGGGTCAAATAGGGTCTCGGTAGAAAAGTTAATTTCGAAGTAGAATATATATCAGGCTAACACTAGAATGAATGAATGGATGGATGGATGGATGGATGGATGGATGAGGGCAGGCTGAGAGAGGAAAGAGGAAAAAGGAGGCAAGAGAAGAGACGAGACGAGAAGAAGATAGGGGGGAAATGCATAGAGGAAAATAGAACAGAACAGAATAAGAGAAGAGAAGAGAAGAAAAGAAGAGATGATATGATGATGACTGCAAAAGAAAAAGAAAACACGCACAAGATTTGGAAAGAGATGTACATACAAGTATGTACATACAAGTGTACATACAGAGCGAGTGTGTTAGAGACAAATATAAATAATCTGGTAACAACAACAGGCACAGAAATAAACAAGAATAAATACAACCCTTATACATCGACACCCACAAACAGGCAAGTGCTCACAAAGCAAAACAACGATGAATAGTACATCATACGCAAACATACTCCTCCAACATGCCACATCCGCTTACACATCTACATACACGTACGTACCCAAAGCGACGAGAGTTCGCGGCAAGCAAAGAAACGTGAATAAACACGACACACCAATGAACTCTACAATACATATATTCATAAATTCAATCACCCACCAAACAACAGGCAAGCATCCACATACGCGTGTACAAAGCGAGAGTTACGAGAGACACTTGGACCAACAACAGACATAGGAACGCCTATGAAAATAACATTACATAAATACATGCATGCATACATCCATACTTCCACATTCTCAGCCGCACAACAAAACAGTAAAAAAAAATCGACAGACACAGAAGCACATCTAAATGTATTTAGAGCGAGAAAACGAGGAGGAAAAGTAAGAAACAGAAGGAGGAATAGGAAGAGAAAAATGAAAAGTTCAGAAAATGGATAAGAAAAGGAAGACGAAACAGGCAACAACGGACAAGAATAATAACATCAAACTGAAGAAGGAAAAGAAGAGGGAAGAGGAAACGGAGGGAGGGAGGGAGAGCGAGAGAGAGCGAGAGAGCGAGAGAGAGAGAGAGAGAGAGAGAGAGAGAGAGAGAGAGAGAGAGAGAGAGAGAGAGAGTGATGGAAGGAGGGAAGGAAAGAGGGAGGGAGGGAGGAAAGGAGGGAAATGAGGGAAAGGAGGGAAAGGAGGGAGAGAGGGAGGGAGAGCGAGAGCGAGAGCAAGAGCGAGAGAGAGGTGAAAATGTTTACACACAGATAAGATACGGGGGAACGAGGGTCGGCACACTCCATTCGGAGTGTTGGATGTATGTCACATGGACAAGAATAATAACATCAAACTGAAGAAGGAAAAGAAGAGGGAAGAGGAAACGGAGGGAGGGAGGGAGAGCGAGAGAGAGAGAGAGAGAGAGAGAGAGAGAGAGAGAGAGAGAGAGAGAGAGAGAGAGAGAGAGAGAGAGAGAGAGAGAGAGAGAGAGAGAGAGAGAGAGAGAGAGGGAGAGAGAGGGAGAGAGAGAGAGAGAGAGAGAGAGGGAGGGAGTGATGGAAGGAGGGAAGGAAAGAGGGAGGGAGGGAGGAAAGGAGGGAAATGAGGGAAAGGAGGGAAAGAGGGAGGGAGAGAGGGAGGGAGAGCGAGAGCGAGAGCGAGAGCAAGAGCGAGAGAGGTGAAAATGTTTACACACAGATAAGATAAGGGGGAACGAGGGTCGGCACACTCCATTCGGAGTGTTGGATGTATGTCACATGCACACGTAATATTAATAATGCAATTACAAATCGAATAATGATATCACATACAACAGCATATTGTTAAAACACACACACGAAATTTATGTTTTAAAAGTCTTATGTGTAATACTTTGCTGTAGTGATAACATGAATTGCCAATTTAAGTGTTCAGAGATAGAGATAGAGAGAGAGAAAGAGAAAGAGATATATTAATATATATATATATATATATATATATATATATATATATATATATGTATGTATGTATATATATATATATATATATATAAACATATATGTCTTGTATATACGTTTATATATATATATATATATATATATATATATATATATATATATATATAAAACAAAACTTAAATTCATCAAACATTAAATGATTTGTAAAAAAACATATATCTGATTATCGTCCCTCAGGCTTCTTCACCGAGTCCTAGAAATGAGACATTCTGCCTCCAGCAGCATATCCCCCTCTCGCATTAACAGCCCAACGAGACAGTTAGCAAACACAAACAAGCGTATCCCCGGTTAAGGTAGTATAAGCACCAATTCGGTAGTTAAAGGTCTTCCAGGTTGAAAATAACAAACGGAATACCGCACACTCATGCATACGGACGTACACATACACACATGCACGCACGCACACATGCACGCTTGCACGCACGCACCCATGCACGCTCGCACACAATCACGCACGCGCTCGCTCACGTACCGTTTGAAAGATGCTTCTACTTTGATGAAATTTTAGTTGATATTATTTTAAGACATTCCATGACCCTGGTGTTTATCCTGCTTTTTTTTTTTTTTTTTTAATCTATCTATCTATCTATCTATATTTTCTGTTTAACCGATTCTCTTGACTTATATGTAAACGATCAGTTGTATTGCATCTAAACCTTGATTTTGTTACATCTATATCTATTATATCTATATGTATCATATCTATGCCTAGCACATTTTATACTCACCACCTCCGGTATCCGGGTAAACGCTAATGTTCAGCCAAATCAGGCACCCCTTTATTGAAAAGACCCATATCGTAGGTATATTGAATCTATACGTGCGCTATTCATGGAAGGAATTCCAACGCATTTTCCATGGATATTATATCTACGCATAATAATTTTGAGCATTTGTTAAACTATATCCATCTCCTATCTATCTATCTATCTGTTATCTATCAATCTGCAGGCAAAGAGACACAGACACACGCACACGCACACTTGTGTATACATAGATATTCATTAAGGTGTTTATCTATTGACTTGTATAGATATATAGAAAATACCAGCGAGATCAAGAGAGAAATAGTGCCCCAAGAGTGTTGAGACCATCCTGAATTTCGAAGTAGAATATATATCAGACTAACACTAAAATGGATGGATGGATGGATGGATGGATGGATGGATGAGGGCAGGCTGAGAGAGGAAAGAGGAAAAAGGAGGCAAGAGAAGAGACGAGACGAGACGAGATGAGACGAGAAGAAGAAAGGGGGAAATGCATAGAGGAAAATAGAACAGAACAGAATAAGAGAAGAAAAGAGAAGAAGAGAAGAGATGATATGATGAGATAAGAATAAGAAGGGGAGAAATGCATAAAGGAAAATATAATAGAAAAGAAAGAGAAGAGAATAAGAAAGGGAGAAATACATAGAGGAAAACAGAAGAGGAGAGAAAGGAGGAGGAGGAGAGAGTCAGAGCGAAACAAAGCATAAAGAGAGGGAGGCAGAGAGAGAGGAAAAGAAGGAGAGAGAGAGAGAGAGAGAGAGAGAGTGAGAGGGAGAGAGAGAGAGAGAATCAAAGCGAAACAAAGCATAAAAAGAGAGAGGCAGAGAGAGAGGAAAAGAAGGAGAGAGAGAGAGAGAGAGAGAGAGAGAGAGAGAGAGAGAGAGAGAGAGAGAAAGAAAGAAAGAAAGAAAGAAAGAAAGAAAGAAAAG
The DNA here is from genome assembly GCF_977035675.1 of Penaeus japonicus. NCBI lineage: Eukaryota > Metazoa > Arthropoda > Malacostraca > Decapoda > Penaeidae > Penaeus > Penaeus japonicus. The sequence goes on along the minus strand of NW_028234504.1, from coordinate 23,627 downwards.
AAAAGAAAAGAAAAGAAAAGAAAAGAAAAGAAAAGAAAAGAAAAGAAAAGAAAGAAAGAGAGAGAGAGAGAGAATCAAAGCGAAACAAAACATAAAAAGAGAGAGATAGAGAGAGAATAAATAAAATAAATGCGAACTCCAAGGAGAAGGAAGAAAGGAAGAACAAGAAAAAGACGAAGGAAGGAACGAAGGAAGGAAGGAAGGAAGGGAGAGAGAGGGAGGGAAGGGAGGAGACGAGACGAGACGAGACGAGACGAGACGAGACGAGACGAGACGAGACGAGACGAGACGATATGATATGATATGATATGATATGATATGATATGATATGATATGATATGATATGATATGATATGATACGATACGATACGATACGATACGATACGATTTGATATATGATATGATATGATATGATATGATATGATATATGATATGATGATAATAAGAAAGTGAGAAATGCATAAAGAAAAATACAATAGAAAAGAAGAGAAGAGAATAAGAAAGGGAGAAATACATAAAGGAAAACAGAAGAGAAGAGAAGGGAAGAAAAGAGGAGGAAGAGGAAGAAGAAGAGGAGAAAAGAATAAGAGTAATAAGAAGAAGGAAGGGAGAAATACATTGCGGGAAAAAAAATACTTACATAAGAAAATATCGAAGGAGTTGACAAACGACACAGGAACATGGCGAATGAAATACATACCATACTTGCTGTAAATTCACTTTCTCTCAATAATAAAATAAATACAGTAAAATGGATGTGTACTCACCTATCGAAAAGAGACCCTGCCATTGCCGAGTTGAAATTGCTTGAAGATCGGAATTGCTCTATGTTACTAAGATGGATTATCAGTTCAGAGTTCACAACGCACAAACAGTAATTTTCTTTCTTTTCATTATTTCAATCGCACCGCACAATTTACACTTTTTCTAATTTTCGCACCAGTACTGTGTTCACTCTGATAGATTCTGACTTCCTCTATAGCCCGGTATGACTGCAAGAGAAAAAGAAAACACACAAGATTTGGAAATAGAGGGGGAAATGGGGAACAGCAACCTCACAAATGATATAACACATGTATTCACATACAGGAAATAAAAAAAAATATCCATATCCACACCCTCTAAATACACAGCCAGAGCATTAGAGAACAATGACAACAAATAAGGAGCAACGGCAGACACAAAACCACCGATATGTATTATATATATGTATATATATATATATATATATATATTATATTATATATATATATATATACATAATTATGAGTAATGTACCCACACATCCATCCGTATACACACATACAAGTATACATACAGAGCGAGTATGTTAGAGACAGATATAAATGATTTGGTAACAACACCAGGCACAGCAATAAACAAGAATAAATACAACCCTATACCTGGACATCCACAAACAACGATGAATAGTACACCATACGCAGACATACCGCTCCACCATGCCACATCTGCTTCCACATCTACATCACGTACGTAACCAAAGCGACGAGAGTTCGCGGCAAACAAAGAAACGTGAATAAACACGACACACCAATGAACTCTACAATATACATATTCATAAATTCAATCACCCACCAAACCACAGGCAAGCATCCACATCCGCTTCTGCATCCATATACGCGTGTACAAAGCGAGAGTTACAGAGACAAACGAAGACACTTGGACCAACAACAGACATAGGAACACCTATGAAAATAACAATACATAAATGCATGCATGCACACATCCATACTTCCACATTCTCAGCCACACAACAAAACAGAAAAAAAAAAAATCGACAGTCACAGAAGCACATCTAAATGTATTTATAGCGAGAAAAAGAGGAGCAAAAGTAAGAAACAGAAGGGGGAATAGGAAGAGAAAAATGAAAAGTACAGAAAAATGTACAAGGAAAGGAAGACGAAACAGACAACAACGGACAAGAAGAAGGAAAAGAAGAGGGAAGAGGAAACGGAGGGAGGGAGGGAGAGAGGGAGGGAGAGAGGGAGGGAGGGAGGGAGGGAGGGAGGGAGAACGAGAGATAGAGAGAGAATCAAAGCGAAACAAAGCATAAAAAGAGAGAGGCAGAGAGAGAGAGAGAGAGAGAGAGAGAGAGAGAGAGAGAGAGAGAGAGAGAGAGAGAGAGAGAGAGAGAGAGAGAGAGAGAGAGAGAGAGAGAGAGAGAGAGAGAGAGAGAATCAAAGCGAAACAAAACATAAAAAGAAAGATAAAGAGAGAGGGAAAAAAGAAGAAGAAGAAGAAGAGAGGGCAATAATAATAATAATAATAATAATAATAATAATAATAATAATAATAATAATAAGAGAGAGAGTCAGAGCGAAACAAAGCATAAAAAGAGAGAGGAAAAGAAGGAGAGAAAGAGAAAGAGAAAGAGAGAGAGAGAAAGAGAAAGAGAGAGAATCAAAGCGAAACAAAACATAAAAAGAGAGAGGGATAGAAGAAGAAGAAGAAGAAGAAGAAGGAGAGGGAAAGAGGAAGAAGAAGAAGAAGAAGAAGAAGAAGAAGAAGAAGAAGAAGAAGAAGAAGAAGAAGAAGAAGAAGAAGAAGAAGAAGAAGAAGAGAGAGAGAGTCAGAGCGAAACAAAGCATAAAGAGAGAGAGGCAGAGAGAGAGGAAAAGAAGGAGAGAGAGAGAGAGAGAGAGAGAGAGAGAGAGAGAGAGAGAGAGAGAGAGAGAGAGAGAGAGAGAGAGAGAGAGAGAGAGAGAGAGAGAGATAGGGAGGGAGGGAGGGAGAGCGAGAGAGAGAGAGAGAATCAAAGCGAAACAAAGCATAAAAAGAGAGAGAGAGAGAGAGAGAGAGAGAGAGAGAGAATCAAAGCGAAACAAAACATAAAAAGAGAGAGAGAGAGAGAGAGAGAGAGAGAGAGAGAGAGAGAGAGAGAGAGAGAGAGAGAGAGAGAGAGAGAGAGAGAAGGGGGGGGGGGGAGACAGAGAGAGAGAGAGAGAGAAGGAGAGAGAGAAGGGGGGGGGGGAGACAGACAGACAGACAAACAGAGTAGGAAGAAATGGCGGAGGAGAAAGAGAAGAAATAGAGAAAGGGAAAAAAGAACCATGAAAATAAAAAGATAGAAGAAATAGAGAAAGGGACAAAAGAATCATGAAAATAAAAAGATAGAGTAAATGAAATACAAAAAAGAGAAGAAGACGAAGGGGAGCAAGACATTGGAAGCGTAGAATTGATATAAAATAGCGTAGACACAATAACAAAATTCAAGATAAAGGGGCAGAGACAATTACATGTACGATAAATCATTGATCACACAACGTAATATCAACCAGTTAATGAAAACAATCAAAATGAAAATGAAAATAAGGGGGGCAGAACAATAAGTGTACAAGAAATATACATGTAGTTACCTTTCAGAGAGATGTAGAAAGAATTCGTATGATGCAAGCACTAAAGAGTAATTTCTTTCGGGAAAATCTGATTCCATCGCAGTGACGACGCATCCGGAGATAGCGAGAGATAGACTGCAAGTGACGAGTGGGAGGACAGTGTGGAGGAATGAGGGCTGAACTTCCAGGGGAAGGAGGAGGAGGGGGAGGAGTGAGGTAGCGAGAGATAAGCGAATAGCCAGGCAAACACGCAAAGGAAAAGGAAAGAAGAGAAGAGAAGAGAAGAGAGGAGGGGAGAAGAGAAGAGAATTGAGGAGAGGGAAAGAGGGGAGAATGGAAGAGAATAGAATAGAAGACAGAGATACAAACAGAGGTGTGAGCGCGCGCGCGTGTGTGTGTGTGTGTAAAAGAGAGAGAGAGAGAGAGAGAGAGAGAGATAGAGGAGGGAGGGAAGGAAGGAGTGAAGATACAAAGAGAGGTGTGCGTGTGTGAAAGAGAAAGAGAGACAGAGAGAGAGAGAGAGAGAGAGGGAGGGAGGGAGGGAGAGAGAGAGAGAGAGAGAGAGAGAGAGAGAGAGAGAGAGAGAGAGAGAGAGAGAGAGAGAGAGAGAGAGAGAGAGAGAGAGAGAGAGAGAGAGAGGAGGGAGGGAAGGAAGGAGTGAAGATACAAAGAGAGGTGTGCGTGTGTGAAAGAGAAAGAGAGAGAGTGAGGGAGAGAGAGAGAGAGAGATAGAGAGAGAGAGGAGGGAGGGAGGGAGGGAGTGAGTGATGGAAGGAGGGAAGGAAGGAGGGAGGGAGGAAAGGAGGGAAAGAGGGAGAGAGGGAGGGAGAGCGAGAGCGAGAGCAAGAGCAAGAGCAAGAGCGGGAGCGAGAGCGAGAGCAAGAGCGAGAGCGAGAGGGAGGTGAAAATGTTTACACACAGATAAGATAAGGGGGAACGAGGGTCGGCACACTCAATTCGGAGTGTTGGATGTATGTCACATGCACACATAATATTAATAATGCAATTACAAATCGAATAATGATATCACATTAAAATACACACACGGAAATTATGTATTAACAAATCTTATGTGTTATACTTTGCTGTAGTGATAACATGAATTGCCAATTTAAGTGTTCAAACATAAATACATTTTGTATCATAGCAATATGTACATTTGGTATATACATATATATATATATATATATATATATATATATATATATATATATATATATATATATACATATACTCACATATATATGTACATATACGCACATATATATGTACATATATTTGTTATATATGTGTGTGTGTGTGTTATACAAGACAAGAGGGACCAACTAAACACGATATGACCTCAAGTTCCCGCAATGCACTTCTGTGACATTATATGACCTCTGTAAGTTCGGTGTGATCTGTGTGTGTGTGTGTGTGTGTGTGTGTGTGTGTGTGTGTGTGTGTGTGTGTGTGTGTGTGTGTGTGTGTGTGTGTGTGTGTGTGTGTGTGTGTATGTGTATGTATGTATGCATTTATATATATGTATATATATATATATATATATATATATATATATATATATACATACACACACACACACATATATATGTATATATATAACAATACTTAAATTCATCAAACATTAAATGATTTGTAAAAAACATATATCTGATTATCGTCCCTCAGGCTTCTTCACCGAGTCCTAGAAATGAGACATTCTGCCTCCATCAGCATATCCCCCTCTCGCATTAACAGCCCAACGAGGCAGTTAGCAAACACAAACAAGCGTATCCCCGGTTAAGGTAGTTTAAGCACCAATTCGGTAGTTAAAGGTCTTCCAGGTTGAAAATAACAAACGGAATACCGCACACTCACGCATACGGACGTACACATGCACACATGCACGCACGCACACATGCACGCTCGCACGCACACAATCACGCACGTGCTCGCTCACGTACCGTTTGAAAGATGCTTCTACTTTGATGGAATTATAGTTGATATTAATTTAATACATTCCATGACCCTGGTGTTTATCCTGTTTTTTTTCTATCTATCTATCTATCTATCTATCTATCTATCTATCTATCTATCTATCTATCTATCTATCTATCTATATTTTATGTTTAACCGATTCTCTTGACTTATATGTAAACGATCAGTTGTATTGCATCTAAACCTTAATTATGTTACATCTATATCTATTATATCTATATGTATCATATCTATGCCTAGCACATTTTATACTCACCACCTCCGGTATCCGGGTAAACGCTAATGTTCAGCCAAATCAGGCACCCCTTTATTGAAAAGACCCATATCGTAAGTATATTGAATCTATACGTGCGCTATTCATGGAAGGAATTCCAACGCATTTTCCATGGATATTATATCTACGCATAATAATTTTGAGCATTTGTTAAACTATATCCATCTCCTATCTATCTATCTATCTGTTATCTATCAATCTGCAGGCAAAGAGACACAGACACACGCACACGCACACTTGTGTATACATAGATATTCATTAAGGTGTTTATCTATTGACTTGTATAGATATATAGAAAATACCAACGAGATCAAGAGAGAAATAGTGCCCCAAGAGTGTCGAGACCATCCTGAAGGAAGCCCGTCGGGTCAAATAGGGTCTCGGTAGAAAAGTGAATTTCGAAGTAATTATATATCAGACTAACACTAGAAAGGATGGATGGATGGATGGATGGATGGATGGATGGATGGATGGATGGATGGATGGATGGATGGATGGATGGGTGGATGAATGGATGAGGGCAGGCTGAGAGAGGAAAGAGGAAAAAGGAGGCAAGAGAAGAGACGAGAAGAAGAAAGGTGGGAAATGCATAGAGGAAATAGAACAACAGAATAAGAGAAGTGAAGAGAAGAGAAGAAAAGAAGAGATGATATGATGAGATAAGAATAAGAAGGGGAGAAATGCATAAAGGAAAAGAAAGAGAAGATAATAAGAAAGGGAGAAATACATAGAGGAAAACAGAAGAGAAGAGAAAGAAGGAGGAGGAGGAGGAGGAGGAGGAGGAGGAGGAGAAGAAGAAGAAGAAGAAGAAGAAGAAGAAGAAGAAGAAGAAGGAAGAGGAAGAAGAAGAGGAGGAGGAAACAAAAATAAGAGTAATAAGAAGAAAGAAGGGAGAAATACATTGCGGAAAATACATATACACAAACACAAGAAAATATCGAACGGTTTGACAAACGACACAGGAGAATGACGGAAGAAATACATACCATACGTACTGTAAACTCACTTTCTCCCAATAATAAAATAAATACAGTAAAATGGATGTGTACTCACCTATCGAATAGAGGCCCTGCCATTGCCGAGTTGAAATTGCTTGATGTCACTAAGATGGATTATCAGTTCCAAGTTCACACCGCACAAGTTTTTTTTAAATATTTTTTTCCTTCTAATCGCACAGCATAATTTACACTTTGTCTAATTTTCACACCAGTACTGTGTTCACTCTGACTGTTCCTCTATAGCACTGTATGACTGCAAAAGAAAAAGAAAACACGCACAAGATTTGGAAATAGAGAGAGGGATGGGGAACAGCAACCTCACAAACGATATAACACATGTATTAACATACAGGAAATAAAAAATATCCTTATCCACACCCCCTAAATACATAGCCAGAGCATTAGAGAATAATTACAACAAATAGGGAGCAACGGCAGACAAAAAAAAAAAAAACAATTATATATATATATATATATATATATATATATATATATATATATATAATTCTGAGTAATGTACCCACCCACCCACCCACACATCCATCCATATACACACATACAAGTGTACATACGGAGCGAGTGTGTTAGAGACCAATATAAATAATCTGGTAACAACAACAATATTACCAGATTACCACGGCACACCAATGAACTCTATAATGCATATATTCATAAATTCAATCACCCACCAAACCACAGGCAAGCATCCACATCCGCTTCTGCATCCACATACGCGTTATATATATATATATATATATATATATATATATATATATATATATATATATATATATATATATACATATATATATATATATATACTTATATATATATATATATATAATTCTGAATAATGTACCCACCCATCCACCCACACATCTATCCATATATACACATACATGTGTACATACAGAGCGAGTGTGTTAGAGACAAATATAAATAATCTGGTAACAACAACAGGCACAGAAATAAACAGGAATAAATACAACCCTTCTACAGCGACACCCACAAACAGGCAAGTGCTCACAAAGCAAAACAACGATGAATAGTACATCATACGCAAACATACCCCTCCAACATGCCACATCCGCTTCCACATCTACATACACGTACGTACCCAAAGCGACGAGAGTTCGCGGCAAGCAAAGAAACGTGAATAAACACGACACACCAATGAACTCTACAATACATATATTCATAAATTCCATCACCCACCAAACCACAGGCAAGCATCCACATCCGCTTCTGCATCCACATACGCGTGTACAAAGCGAGAGTTACGGAGACAAACGAAGACACTTGGACCAACAACAGACATAGGAACACCTATGAAAATAACAATACATGAATGCATGCATGCACACATCCATACTTCCACATAATAAAACAGAAAAAAATCGACAGACACAGAAGCACATCTAAATGTATTTATAGCGAGAAAAAGAGGAGCAAAAGTAAGAAACAGAAGGAGGAATAGGAAGAGAAAAATAAAAAGTACAGAAAAATGGACAAGAAAAGGAAGACGAAACAGGCAACAACGGACAAGAATTATAATATCAAACAGAAGAAGGAATAGAAGCGGGAAGAGGAAACGGAGGGAGGGAGGGAGGGAGGGAGGGAGGGAGGGAGGGAGGGAGGGAGGGAGGTAGGTAAGGTAAGGTAAGGTAAGGTAAGGTAAGGTAAGGAAAGGAAAGGAAAGGAAGGAAGGAAGGAAGGAAGGAAGGAAGGAAGGAAGGAGGGAGGGAGGGAGGGAGGGAGGGAGGGAGGGAGGTAAGGAAGGAAGGAAGGAAGGAGGGAGGGAGGGAGGGAGGTAAGGAGGGAGGGAGGGAGGGAGGGAGGGAGAACGAAAGAGAGAGAGAGAGAGAGAGAGAGAGAGAGAGAGAGAGAGAGAGAGAGAGAGAGAGAGAGAGAGAGAGAGAGAGAGAGAGAGAGAGAGAATCAAAGCGAAACAAACCATAAAAAGAGAGAGGCAGAGAGAGAGGAAAAGGAGAGAGAGAGAGAGAGAGAGAGAGAGAGAGAGAG
>NW_028234504.1:0-2500 GCF_977035675.1 Penaeus japonicus | reverse complement strand
TGTTTGTTTAATCAGTAAATATAATATTTTGCTGTTTTCTTAGAACTGTATACTTGACAAACAAACATTTCCATTACACTCTGTTTTACACTCTATTATGAAGGGATGCATGACAACTTTGTCAACCTTTTTAAAACTTCTAATGCTTTGTTATGCATTTGATTTTCTGTGCACTTTGAATTTGATTGTTGTTTTATAGTGCATTCTAAACTCTTTGGATCTTATTAACTAGCTCCTTGACATTTGTTAATGTTATTTGTTTTTAAAAATAAAGAGATATGCCAAAAAATTGTTTTAATATCATTTAACTATTCTGGTTATCCTATATTTTACTCCTAAACCATGTTTTAAGCACAAAGAATGAAACGATGGAAAAAGGATAATATCTGTTGTAAAAGAATAATACAGATTACAATATTCCTAAATACAAAATTCATAATATAATTGAAAATCTTGGGGATATGTAAATGAAAAGAGAGAGAAAGAGAGGAAAAAAGAAAAAAAAAGAAAAAAGATCTGAATCAATAAAACCAAGGATATAATTGATTGTACCAGATTATTGCAAAATACAGTGTTCCTAGCCAGTGTGCATAAAGGGTTTACAAGTTTTACAGATATGTTGACAGATAATGAAAACAGGCCTGCATGAAACAAGAGCACAAGTGCCAACATTGCTTTAACTTACAATGATTATTACAGAATACATTGATTTAAAGAGATTATCACAGAATACAATGTTCAAAATGGATTGAACTCTTGAGGATATATATGTTAAATGTATTTTAGTTTTACTATCTATATATCTATCTATCTGTATCTATGTCTACACACACACCTATGGAGAAAAAGAGAAGAAGAGCGGCAAAAAGATGAGAATTGTGTGTGTGTGTGTGTGTGTGTGAGTTTATGTCTATTTATCTATGAACCATGGATGACATAACCAGTGAGAATCATCAGAGGATAATGTAAAAACTTAATTCTTCCATGAAATACAATTATTACTGTACAATAATGTTTAGTGTAAATATCTACAAGAAATGATTATTATAATGATAATAATGAAAATAATGATGATGATGATGATGATGTATTGTAACTATGCTTTCAATGACTTATCAGCTTTCATGTTGTGTCATCTTTTTGTATGTCTATGATGTTTAGAATAAAACAAAAACAAAACAAACACACACACACAATTAAATAAATAAAATATAACATATAATGCAAGAACACAAGGTTTCTAGGGTATGCTTCCAACAATTTGTCAGTTTTCATGTTTCTCTTTCTCTTGTATGTATATCATGTGAAAAAAAAATAATAATAATAAAATAAAAACATAAAAAATAAATAACATAACACAACAGCAATATCAGTTTTGCAGAGTATGCTTTCATAAAGATGTCCTTTTTCATATGCTTTAGCATTTTTTTTTTTTTCTTGATAAAATGTGAAAAATATTCAGTTGATGTAAGTGCACATTTGCTTTCTTTCATAGACAAAGTCTGGCTATTTCATCTATCAAGTTAATTTGGTAGCATGTTCTTTAACGTGGATGATTTAGTGAAAGATATGCGAGTCTTTATAATAGCTGAAAATTTCCATCTGCATTTACAAAATATCATAATAACATGCCAAGTCTAGAAAAGATAGTCGTTAAAGAACTGGTATGTGTCTAAGCATTGAAACAGCCAGCTAGCCATCTCTAAGGTGTGTGTGTGTGATGTGTTCCATCAAAACTAGTCATGCTAACTAGAGCAGTTGGGTAGTTTGTTGGATTAAGCTCCTTTTGTGAAGTGTATAAGGACTATATTGTGGAGATATTGTGGAAAAGGTCCATTTCTACTTGTCCGAGAGTTGAGCGGAGGCAGTTTGGTAGTTTGTTGGATTTAGCTGGTTAGTGAATAAGGTCTAGATTTGTTTGAGATATAGGGGAGAAGGTCGATTTCTGTTTGTCCGACGGCTGGTCGGGGCGCGCGTAGGCCTCACCGAGGCAAGAGCAAAGTCAAGTTGAATGTTGCTTGTGTATGAAATATGAAATGAGAAATGGAATGGATTGTATTGTATTGTCTTGTTTGTTGATGAGTGAGATTGTTTTTTTGTGTTTTTTGCTTGTTTTTGTTTTTGACTCAGTTTTTGTTGTTTAGTTTAGTTGATGTTTGTTATGTTTTTTTTTGTTTGACGTTTGAGTTTGCGTTTTTGCTCTTTTTCTACGTGTTTTTCACTGGACTCTGTTTCTTTTTTCCTTCTTGTTGTCTTTTTGTGTGGTTGGACTGTTTGTTTCAGTGTTGAATTTGAGTTTTAGAGTTTTTGTGTGTTCCTTTGTGTGGTGATTTTGTTTGTGAGAGAGAGGAATTCGAGTGTTTTCATGAGAGAGTGAGTGAGTGGGTTGGTACTGATAACTAGCTAACTACTGATCGGTTTGTAACCCGATCCCTCCACCTCCTTATCTGGCTGGGTGGCGGGCAGTGGTCCTTCTTCCTCCCTCCCTCTCTCTCTCTCT
>NW_028234503.1:2500-7405 GCF_977035675.1 Penaeus japonicus | reverse complement strand
GGAGAGGAGAGGATGGAGAGGGAGAGGAGAAAGACGATAAGGGCGATGATAAGAGAGAGGAGAGAGATGATGATGGGGATGACAAGAGAGAAGAGAGGAGAAGAAGCGGAGGGAGAGCGGAAAGCGAGTTACTAGATTATCATAAACTTTTTTTCCAGAATGTAATGTATTGTAAATGTGTTTCTAATTGGAATGTTCTGAGCCAGCGGTGAGCGTTTACGCTTACATACATACATACATATACACATGCTCGTATACATCCATAAACATATAAAGATACACACACACACACACACACACACACACACCACACACACACGCGCGCACGCACGCACGCACACACACACACACACACACGCACACACACACACACACACACACACCCCCCACACACCCACACACACCACACACACACACACACACACACATATATATATATATAATATTTATATATATATATATGATATATATATATATATATATAATATATATATATATATTATATAGTATATATATATACTTATTTATTACATGTATATATATACCTATATATACATATATATATATATATATATAATATATATATATATATATATATATATATATATATATATATATATATATACAAAGGCAAACAAACACGCAAACACACACATGCACAAACAAACTCAACCCCCTCAACAAAGAAACATACATACCGTCCCCCCTCTCCCACCCATACATCAGCACCCCCTAACCCCCCCTAACCCCCCCCTAACCCCCATCCCCCCCGAGACACAGAAGGAGGCCCCCGCAATGCCCTCATTTGTAAGACCAGAGCTTACTTTGCTCACTAACCTTATTATAGGATTGAAGAAAGCTCTGAGGAAGCTCTACATGTTGCAGTGGATTGGAGTACAAAGCAGTAGAGCTCTGCAACGGGCTCGTTTGTGATGAGGGGGAGGGGGAAGGGGAGGGGGGTATGGGGGTATGGGTAGGAACGGGGGGGGGAGAGGAAGAAGAGATGAGGACGGAAGGAGGGAGATGGAGAGCGGGATGGGAGGTATAAGAGAACGGGGGGGGATGGGGAGGGAGAAAGGGACAGGAGGGTGATGGGGATGGGAGGAGGGAGGGGGATAGTGAGGAGGAGAGGGGGCAGGGGAAGGGAGGGGCGGGGAGGGAGAGAGGGCCAGGAGGGAGATTGGGAGGGGGGAGGGGAAGATGCTGGAGAGATGATGAAGGGGTGAGATGGAGGTAAGAGAGTGGAGGTAGGAGGAAGGGAGGAAGATAAGGATGGGAAGTAGAATGAGGTAGACGAGGGAATGAAGTGGTGGGGGAGGCAGAGGTACAGAAGGAGGGGTTGGAAGGCGAAAAAGATAATAAAGGATAAGGAGAAGAGAAGAAGAGAGAGAAAGTGCAGATAGATAGATAGAAAACAAAGAGGGAGAAAAGAGAAAGGGAGGTAAGGAGTGAAGGAAGAATGGAGGAAGGAAAGGCAAGAGAGGGAGAGAAAAAGAGAGAGAGAAAGATATAGAAAAAAAACACACACAAACAATACAACAAATAAGCCCATCCACCAACCAACCAACACAAAAATCAACAAAAAAAACACCAACCTGTCCCTTTCAAAGGAGGACGCAAGGGCAAAGGGGGACGCAAGGGCAAAGGAGGATGAGAAGGCAAAGGAGGACGAGAGGGCAAAGGGGGACGCGAGGGCAAGGGGGGACGCGAGGGCAAAGGGGGACGCGAGGGCAAAGGAGGACGCGAGGGCAAGGGGGGACGCGAGGGCAAAGGGGGACGCAAGGGCAAAGGGGGACGCGAGGACAAAGGAGGATGAGAAGGCAAAGGGGTCGCGAGGACAAAGGGGGACGCGAGGGCAAAGGAGGACGCGAGGGCAAGGGGGGACGCGAGGGCAAAGGAGGACGCGAGGGCAAAGGGGGACGCGAGGGCAAAGGAGGAAGCGAGGGCAAGGGGGGACGCGAGGGCAAAGGGGGACGCGAGGGCAAAGGGGGACGCGAGGGCAAAGGGGGACGCGAGGGCAAAGGAGGAAGCGAGGGCAAAGGGGGACGCGAGGGCAAAGGAGGAAGCGAGGGCAAAGGGGGACGCGAGGGCAAAGGGGGACGCGAGGGCAAAGGGGGACGCGAGGGCAAAGGGGGACGCGAGGGCAAAGGAGGACGCGAGGGCAAAGGGGGACGCGAGGGCAAAGGGGGACGCGAGGGCAAAGGGGGACGCGAGGGCAAAGGGGGACGCGAGGGCAAAGGAGGACGCGAGGGCAAAGGGGGACGCGAGGGCAAAGGGGGACGCGAGGGCAAAGGAGGAAGCGAGGGCAAGGGGGGACGCGAGGGCAAAGGAGGAAGCGAGGGCAAGGGGGGACGCGAGGGCAAGGGGGGACGCGAGGGCAAAGGAGGAAGCGAGGGCAAAGGGGGACGCGAGGGCAAAGGGGGACGCGAGGGCAAAGGGGGACGCGAGGGCAAAGGAGGAAGCGAGGGCAAGGGGGGACGCGAGGGCAAAGGGGGAAGCGAGGGCAAAGGGGGACGTGAGGGCAAAGGAGGAAGCGAGGGCAAAGGGGGACGCGAGGGCAAAAGGGGACGCGAGGGCAAAGGAGGAAGCGAGGGCAAGGGGGGACGCGAGGGCAAGGGGGGACGCGAGGGCAAAGGGGGACGTGAGGGCAAAGGGGGACGTGAGGGCAAAGGGGGAAGCGAGGGCAAAGGAGGAAGCGAGGGCAAGGGGGGACGCGAGGGCAAAGGAGGAAGCGAGGGCAAGGGGGGACGCGAGGGCAAAGGAGGAAGCGAGGGCAAAGGGGGACGCGAGGGCAAAGGAGGAAGCGAGGGCAAGGGGGGACGCGAGGGCAAAGGAGGACGCGAGGGCAAGGGGGGACCCCGAGGGGAAAGGAGAAGCGAGGCAAAGGAGGAAGCGAGGGCAAAGGGGGACAGGGCAAAGGGCAAGGGGGGACGCGAGGGCAAAGGAGGACGCGAGGGCAAAGGAGGAAGCGAGGGCAAAGGGGGACGCGAGGGCAAAGGAGGAAGCGAGGGCAAAGGGGGACGCGAGGGCAAAGGGGGACGCGAGGGCAAAGGAGGACGCGAGGGCAAAGGGGGACGCGAGGGCAAAGGAGGACGCGAGGGCAAAGGGGGACGCGAGGGCAAAGGCGGGCGCGAGGGCAAAGGCGGGAGCGAGGGCAAAGGGGGACGCGAGGGCAAAGGAGGAAGCGAGGGCAAGGGGGGACGCGAGGGCAAAGGAGGAAGTGAGGGCAAGGGGGGACGCGAGGGCAAAGGGGGACGCGAGGGCAAAGGGGGACGCGAGGGCAAAGGAGGACGCGAGGGCAAAGGAGGAAGCGAGGGCAAAGGGGGACGTGAGGGCAAAGGGGGACACGAGGGCAAAGGGGAAGGGCGAGGCAAAGGGGGAACGCGAGGGAAAAGGGAGGAAGCGGGGGCCCAAGGGAAGGGCAAAATGAAAAGGGGGGGACGCAGACGAGGCAAAAGGAAGAAGCGAGGGCAAAGGGGAGCGATGGCAAAGGAGAGCGAGGCAAGGGGGGACGCGAGGGCAAAGGAGAAGCGAGGCAAAGGGGGGAGCGAGGAAGGAGGAGCGAGCAAAGGAGGAGCGAGGGCAAAGGGGGACGGGGCAAAGGGGGACCGAAGGGCGAAAGGGGGACAGGCAGGGAGGGCAAAGGAGGAAGCGAGGAGGCAAGGGGGACGCGAGGGCAAAGGGAGCGGGAAAGGGGGAGACGGCGGGGAAAGGGGGCGATGGGGCAAAGGAGGGAACGCGGAGGGCAAAGGGGGGGACGAGGCAAAGAGGAACGCGAGGCAAGGGAGGAAGCGAGGGCAAGGGGGACGGGGCAAAAGGCGAGGACGCGAGGGCAAATGGGGGGGAGGGGGACCGGAGAGGGCAAAGGAGGAGAGCGAGGCAAAGGGGGACGCGAAGGGCAAAAGGCGCGGGCAAAGGGGGCGCGAGGGCAAAGGAGGAAGCGAGGGCAAGGAGGGAAGGGGGAGGGACGCGAGGGCAAAGGGGGACGGAGGGCAAAGGAGAAGGCGAGGGCAAAGTGGGGGACGCAGGCAAAGGAGGAAGCGAGGCAAGGGGACGCGAGGGCAAAGGGGGACGGGAAAGGAGGGGCGAGGGCAAGGAGAAGCGAGGGCAAAGGGGGACGCGAGGGCAAGAGGGACAGCGAGGCAAAGGGTACGCGAGGGCAGAAGGAGGAACGCGAGGGCAAAGGAGGAAGGGGCGACGCGAGGGCAAAGGGGAACGCGAGGGCAAAGGGGACGCGAGGCAAAGGGGGACGCGAGGGCAAAGGAGAGAGCGAGGGCAAAGGGGGACGGGGCGAGGGCCAAAGGGGACGGCGAGGGCAAAGGAGAGGAAGCAGGGCAAAGGGGGACGCGAGGGCAAAGGGGGACGAGAGGGAAGGGACGCGAGGCAAAGGACGCGAGGCAAAGGACGCGAGGCAAAGGAGGAAGCGAGGGCAAGAGGAGGACGCGCGAGGGCAAAGGAGACGCGAGGGCCAAAGGAGGAACGCGAGGGCAAAGGGGGACGCGAGGGCAAAGGAGGACGCGAGGGCAAAGGGGGACGCGAGGGCAAAGGGGGACGCGAGGGCAAAGGAGGACGCGAGGGCAAAGGGGGACGCGAGGGCAAAGGGGGACGCGAGGGCAAAGGGGGACGCGAGGGCAAAGGAGGACGCGAGGGCAAAGGGGGACGCGAGGGCAAAGGAGGACGCGAGGGCAAAGGAGGACGCGAGGGCAAAGGAGGACGCGAGGGCAAAGGAGGACGCGAGGGCAAAGGAGGACGCGAGGGCAAAGGAGGACGCGAGGGCAAAGGAGGACGCGAGGGCAAAGGGGGACGCGAGGGCAAAGGAGGACGCGAGGGCAAAGGAGGACGCGAGGGCAAAGGGGGACGCGAGGGCAAAGGGGGACGCGAGGGCAAAGGAGGACGGCGAGGGCG
>NW_028234502.1:5000-7500 GCF_977035675.1 Penaeus japonicus | reverse complement strand
TAAGGTCAAGGACCCTGAGTGTATCTTCGTTATCGTCGGTATATCTCAGGACGGCTCGCTAGGCGGGGCGACGACCCGTCTACAGGAAAATAGGCGTGGCTGTTCCAAGGGTCAGCTTAGGTCGCGATTTCCTGATTGGCTGACTTCGGGTCATCGTAATTCATAGGTCCGCCCTCTGGTCAGCCTTTGAGGGTGATATTCCTATGATGGGGAGATGACCAGATTTTCCAGAAGGGCTAAAGTTGCAGGTGCTGCCTTTTAACGAATCTTTGCCCGATCCCTGGGGGATATACGAAATCCGATAATTGAGAAGGTCACATCTGTGCATTGTAATTTGATCATGTTCTCAGGTCAGACATATGCTCTGTTGACCGTTAAACATAAATACTTTCATATCGCCACTTCTGGTTCTTAGGTGTTGGAAAGTCGGCAATAGCTTTAACTTTTGAATCATTAGGTGCAATACCTTTAGATGACAAGGCATGGCCTAAGAATTCTAACTTAGACTTGAAGAACTGACACTTGCTAGGTTGAATAATTAATCCTGCAGTTGATAGCCTATTGAAAACCTGGCGCAATTTATTCTCGTGTTCAGAGAGGGAGGGTGAGCAAATTAAAATATCATCTAAATACACGAAGACCTAATCATTAATTAATCCTGATAGTACAAGAGACATTAATCTGCTAAATGTGAGAGGGGAATTGCGAAGGCCAAAAGGGCATACTAAAAATTCAAAGTGTCCCATATGAGTCGAGAAAGCCGTGTATGGCACGCTTTCAGGAGCCATAGGAACTTGCAGGAAGCCTTTAGCAAGGTCAATAGTTGAAAAAATCTTATTATTAGAGCCAATGTCTTGCAACAGCAATCTAAGATTAGGAATTGGGAATGGTTTTGGCACTGTTACTTTATTCAACTTGCGATAGTCGACCACTGGGCGGAAAGTATTATCCTTCTTTGGAACAAGGAGGAGGGGGGAGGCCCAGGGTGAATTGCTTGGTTGAATAAGATTCATGTCTAACATTGTTTTAACTTCCTTTTCCAAGGCCTGTCGCTTCGAATGAGGGATCTTATAACTCGGTATGTACGAAGGCTTAGCATCAGGCTCGAGGGTAATGGAGTGTTGAAGCAATGTTGTTTTTCCGATAGGACGGTCCTTGGTTGGCAGTACGCTTGGGAATTCTTTAAATAAGTTATTTAAAATATCATATCCTTCATGAAAATCTAAATTTTGCTTTAGAACATGATCAGAGCTCTGCTCATCAGGGGAAGATGATGTTGCAGAAAAAACAGGGGAGGGAACAGGTAAATAAAATTCGCAGATAGACAATTCTGTGAATTCATAAGATATTACAGGTACACCAGCGTTAATAGTCAATGGGGCCGGGGTAAGATTAAATACTTGCACCTGACATCTATTATTAGTGATATTATACAAGGAAGGTAATGTTGGACAACCTTTTACTCGTATATTATCAGGTAATATCAAAGCAGTACCATTTGCCGAAGGACAAGAAACGTCTATCAGTAGATCATGAAATGCCGGAATAGTAGTGGTAGCACTAGCAATAAACTTAGGAGCATTATCATTAGCGGTCCAAGATTTCAGTCGTCAACGTGTTTTGCACGCGAAGGTTTGCGTGATGCGGGTGAGCGCGCAGCGAGAGGAGAGGTGAAGCGAGGGCGGGTGTGAGGGGTAGGGGGGTGGTGGGGAGGAGAGGAAGGAGAGTGTGGTGTAGTCATGGTGTGACTATGGTCATGTGTTATTTCGTAGATTGTCATTGCGGGTGTGAAGGGGTCGGCATGCGTCCATAGGCAAGAGGGAGTCCTTAACAGGTAATTCTGACCATTAAAAGTAATGCTATTACTCTGAGGGTGGAGGGAAATACCCGTACGGTATAAGAAATCATGACCCAACAAAAGGTGTCCCGGGGTAAAATTAGATTCTACTACGACAAACTTGTGAGCAAAAATTTCACTACCAAGAGAAATGTTAAGGACTTTGCTGCCTAAAGCTGATACCTTATCTCCTGTTATCCCGCAAATGGTGGTTTGACTCGGTTGCAAATCTAATGATAATTCAAAATTCCGCAAGGTATTCAACGAGACCACAGAACAAGAAGATCCGGTGTCTAAGAAGAAATATGCAGGCTTGTCATTCAATATAGATGGAAGCAAAGGCGGTTGAGTGATATCATTAGGGATGCAACTAGTTGAGACAATGTGATGTGTTACCGGTATTGTGCTTGTAGTGTTGCCGTGTCTGGGTGTTTTTGGCTTTTCCCTAAAAAATGGCGGTTTGCTTGGCGTTGCTGAAGCAATCTGTACGTTTGATTCACCTGGTCAAGGAACGCCGAGCAGTGGGCCCATGGATGCGAGCGCGTGCCATGGTAAGGGCAGTACGGAGTCGAATAACATGATTCCGCACCGTGACCTTTTGCACAACAGTTGAAACACTGATCCTTGTCTGGTGCCCAATTCGTGACGCAAGGTTGTTTACGT
>NW_028234501.1:0-15252 GCF_977035675.1 Penaeus japonicus | reverse complement strand
ATATATATATATCTATTTATATATATATATATATATATATATATATATATATATATATATATATATATTATATATATATCTATATATATTATATATATGTTTGGGTTGTGTGTGGATGTGTGTGTGTGTGTGAGTGTGTGTGTGAGTGTGTGTGTGTGTGTGTGTGTGGTAATGTGTGTGTGTGTGTGTGTGGTGTGTGTGTGTGTGTGTGTGTATGTGTGTGTGTTGGTGAGTGCACAAGTGAAAATATCCATGATGAACTTATCTATGTCACTTTTTTTTCTTAAATGTAGAAACTTTGATAAATTTTTCAGTTTAGTATCATTTTGTGTTATTTTTTAAAATGCATGTCAAACAGCCTCTCTTATGATGTTATTTTATAGAATCACTTATTATGGGAAATAAGGATTAATCATTATATGAAAAAAAATGTGTCCGAGTAATCAAAAGAAGTGACGGTAATTATTAATCATTATTGATTTTGGTTTCTTTTTTTTTCTAAATGATAAAGCAAGAAGCAAAAACAACTTGAACGAAAAAATATTTTTCGTTCGTGTTTACTCTCAGTGGAGACATATTCCACTAACCCCATCCATCTACCAATGCAATATCCCAAAGTTTTTCCTCAATTACAATCAAAAACTTCATACATTAAAAAAAAAAAAAAGAAAAGTCCTCGACTCTTTTCCTCACGTGAGGGATCCTTAGACTGCACGTATATTAGGTGAAGGACTCATGAAGCTGCACTATTCTATGCGGTAATTGGTAGCACAGTGGCTTTCCATCGCCCAGAGCTTTGGCGTATCAGGCCGGTGTTGTTAGCGACACTGAATGAGCGGGGAGTGCGCCTTACTGCCATGCTACGTACCTCCAGGTATGGAGAATCAGATTTCATTGTTATTTAATGTATGAGATCATAATGGTGTTTAATGAAAAGAGCAACAGGGTGTATACCCCTTCCAGGGTATAGCTTGACATTTATGTCTGTAGAAAAATGTGTTTAAAGCCACGACAAGTATAAATATAGGCCATTTTAACTATATTATTTATAATTTATATGTTACGCAGTCACATATTATATATTCTGCAAGCAAGCTTATTTATATATTATAATGTAATTTATTCATAAAACATTATCATTTGCTTATATAATAAATGATATTTATAAAGATGTATGTCATTAATATTTGCTTTTAGCACTCCATATATTCAATATGATAAGTTAATCACAAATATTTTCTACTCTCTATATCATTGCATATCTTTAATACTTAACGGGAATATCTTTTCCACAGGCAATGTGATCTGGAGGATCGGCAGCTGGCTCGAGGGAGCTGCGCTGGACCCTCGTCAGAACAATGTCCACACCGAGGAAGATGTAATGGTTAACAACAACGCTATTAGAAGAAAGTTGTGAAGTTTGTTTATTTATTACTGTGGAAGGAATTTTATGATGTGTTATTATTTTTCTATGTGTTTTTTTAAATGGAATATATAAATAATGTAAACACATAAAAAATAATTATGTGAAAGTATGTCTCTTTTGATACTTATTTCTTGTCTCTGTCTTCTTATTTGTCTTTTGGCTTGATGTCTGATTGCTTTTTTTTATTATTTTTTTATACAGATCTTTGATTGTTAGGTTTTGATTTATATAGCATTAGAACTTTTTTTTTTTTAACTGTGTAAACATGTTCTAAAAATTCAGAACAATATCAAGCCACCGGTAGAAATTTAGAGTACATGAAAAATCAGAAATCATATACTTGAATGACAAATCTTGGGATAATTCCCTACAATATATTCAACCAAAAAAGAGCAAATAGGAGCCAATGAAGATCTTGCGTTAATGTTTTAAAGCACTGCAGCAGGGACGTGATATCATATCACGGCTTTTTACTATAGCCAGCAATGCCAGGTTATCATGTACCCAGCAGGTGGCTGCGGCTTCAAGGCGAATAGCTCAAGAAGTTAGGCCTATGTCCTTTTGAAATACCCTGGCATAAGTCAGTTGAGCGTTATCGGGATAAGAGCTGTATCAAGTGAGTTACTGTATTAGTTCTGAATGGGAGAGATAATATTTCCTGGTCATCAATGGTTAAATGTACTTGCATTTACACTAACAGGATTAAACAATTTTATATGTCCAAATGAATACTTGGGTAGATGTTACTAACATTCTTGTTTTTAAAACAGAACTCTTTTCTCACAAGAACATACTGCTTCATAGAAATCCATGTGAAACCTGCTGTGATTTACAGAGGAAGGCTTATAATCCTAAATCCAATCTGGTATTTAACTAATATACAAATATTAAGAATGAAAATTAAATTAGAAAACAAAAAAAATAATTCAGAGAAGTTAATAGATGTTTTTTTACTTTGAATCTAGTATGAAACAACCACAAGAATAGTTTAGCATTGTTTTATTTCAGCTTTGTAACACATTACTGTGTTTGAATCTTTTTGTTTATCAATATGTTACACCTACCAAAAAGGTGGATTAAGAAATAAGATCACTGGAAAATCCTTAAGATTACCTAGTAAATCACCAAGATTGTGGATAAGAAATATTTAAAAATCTTTATCACTAATATCCCTAACTGTAGTCGATCAGCAAACAAGCTCTAGCAGATTTAGAGCAAGACCCCAGTATCGCACCCATCATGACAGTCAGGTCCTTCAAATACAATCAGTCCTTCAAATATTCAGTCAAGAAACATGATTGTGATTAGTCATGGATATATAAGGGGCCATGGCTAATGTGGGTAGACTTTGTTGCAGTGATTATGGACACGGTTGAACCAATGATACTGAATTGAGCTTGGTCTTATGGTTATTGTACATAGAGAGGCACAAGTCTAAAATTAAAACTTTTCTGTTCAAATTCCAAACTTGACGCACCTATTAGAATAATCTCATATGATATTAATATCCTCTAGCACATATTCTCTGTAGTTTACAGGTGGGCAACTACTGCGGTTATTCCGTGGGTCACTCTACTTCAAGAAGTTCCCTGGCATGTACAAAGGCGATCCTTTACCAATGGATGAGCAAAACAAAGCTAATGGAATTGGTAAGTGTATGATGTCTTGAATAGAACAACTATATCTCTCTATACTAATATAGGCTAGCTTTGTGAATTTGTTTTTCAATTATGTTCCAGTCTGCATTCATGAAGGCATATGATAATCCTATTTAGGAATGTCATTTATTCCGTATGGTGGTTTCAATTTTTTTTTTTTTCTTTCTTTCTTTCTTTTTCTTTTTTTAATTTGCTTATTATTTTTATTAATTATATTTATTATCATAAGGATAATGATTAGCATTTCATGATTATTACTAAAATAAGTAGATTTGCTAACATTTACGGTTCTCTCTCTCTGCAGGATTGACTCAGCATGTTTTTGGCTACTAACATCTCACATGCTGAGGGGCTTCAGAGGTGGAAGACATTATTTAAAGGCATGAGATAAAATACAAAGCTGTTTCAGTTAGGCAACAGCAAGATCCTGAGGCAGCTGCAGCAAGGTAAGGTTGATAGCTCTGCCATTTTTCTCCTTATATTTATTAGGAAGTGAATATTGTTGATGTTCTATTGTTTGAATAGTTTTTAAAAGTCAGTTCTTTTTACTGCAGTACCATGTATGTGTATAAATTTACGTGTGACTGTGAATATTTATTTTATGTATTTATATTTGTATGAATATATATATTTATCTGTATGCTTACATCTACATGCAGATTAACCCCACAACTTATTGCTCTTCTTACCAGCAAGCGGAGAGCAAAGTGAAAAGCTGCGGCTCCCTGTGTCCCCACCATCTCCAACTCCCTCTCACCTAGATTCCGTTCCTCATCCACACCCATCAACAGGAACAGAATCAATTTCCAGAAATAAGAACATTCCCCATTCGTTGAGTTGGGAGTAATTCTGTCTTTTATATACAAGCAGTGGAACTTTTCACGCTTGCATTTGTATTTACGTTGGGAGATGAATACCATATTATCATGAGAAATTAGATCATGTTGATTAACCCAATGTGGATGGCGCCTAATGACCTAAACTGGTCATCAGGATGGGCGTATGCTACGCTGAGGCACCGGCTAAAAATTAGAAGGGGGGGGAAGTGGTTTATTTCCGACCTCCGCGTAGAGCAACTACCCAAGCAATATTTTTCCATAAATCCATCACAAAATGCTGTTCTGTCTGACTTGGAACCCTGTAGCTTCGAAACTGCAACCGTACAGCATAATAACTTCATGATTGTGTGCATGCTTCAACTGTGACTGAACCCAATGTTGTGTCACTACGCATTGACACCCGTCTTTTAGCCTAATCGGTGCTATAATCGGTGCTGTCAATTAATGTTACCCAAATGCAATGGGTTAAGTGAATTGTCACCTGTCTAATTTGACTTTTCCTCCTTTTACTTATCTGTAATTGTTTATCAATTGTATATCTACTGATATGTATTATATATTTATGATTAATATAGCATTCTGTTTACGTAATGTTATTGTTTTTATTCAGTTATTTTATTGATTATGATTTATATACTTATTCATTTGGTCTCTCTCTCTCATCCTACAAGCTACATGACAGTGACCCAGCTCAGATGCCATGAAAACTTCGTGCCAGAAAAGAGGAGCTCGTTCCATCCCGCCGCGACATGAGATTGAAGACAGAAACTCAGGACAATTTCACTTGAATAGAAAATGGATTGTGTGAATCCTTGGAACAGTTTTGCTTTTTTTGTTTTTTCTATTTTTAAGAGATTAATATTTGTTTGTTATGGTTATTATATATTATTTTTATTATTATTATTATTTTAATTTGTTTGTTGTTACTTTGAATTTTATTATTATTATTATTATTATTATTATTATTATTATTATTAATCAAACCCTGCTCCTTTTCCCTGGACTTTTTTCTTTGTTTTTCCTCCCTTTCTTCTCCTCACTGCTCTTCATCCATTAGTTTCACATATGAACATAGTTGAGCTGTAACGTCTTTCAAAACGCTTTAAAACCATGCCAGGACCCTAATTATTTAATATTTTATATACCTTTTATCCTTCTGAAACCTTTCCCTTTTTAACAGTTTATTTCTCGTCCATTCTTCTATTCATTAATAGACATTTACTCACATAATTTTTTTTATTTAATATCTCTCTCCTTTTCAAACTCTTACCAAAAGTTTATCCGCATTAATGTTTTTTCTATTTGTTCCTTTATTATTAGCCTTGCAATTTCCAACCAAAAAAAATTTAACCTTTCCTCTCTGCCTCTTTGATATTTTTTTTTGTTCATTCTCCTTTCGAAACAGAAATGCTCATTAGTCCCGAACAATTTCGCCGAGCTCCTGTCGATGAACCTTGGATCTGAACCCTCTCATGTTCGTACCATCCACTCCCCGGCCATCAGCAGCAGGTCGAATCCAGTATCCCTTCACAGACCACTCAGATATCTGAACACTTCTGATACACCGTATTGTCATTAAGGTATCCTCAATGTCCTGGATGTGTAGGTGTGGGGGGGAAGAGTGGCTTTCTATATTTGTGTTTGTGGGATGTGGTACGAGTGGGTTCTTTTGCAGTTTGTGTTTGTGGGGATGTGGTACGAGTGGGTCTTTTGGCAGTTTTGTGTGTGTGGGTGCGTGCGTGCGTGCGTGTGTGCGTGCGTGCGTGCGTGCGTGCGTGCGTGCGAGCGTGTGAGAGAGACTGAGAGAGAGTGAGAGAGAGAGAGAGAGTGAGAGAGAGAGAGAGAGAGAGAGAGAGAGAGAGAAAGAGAGAGAGAGAGAGAGAGAGAGAGAGAGAGAGAGATAGTGAGAGAGTGAGAGAGAATTTGTGTGTGTACTTGCAGCATGCATGTAACTGAATTTTTCCTTAGCTTGTTTATTTATCCTTCATATTCCATAATCCTTCACATTTATATATTTCAACCCTCTCTGTTGACTATTTCTTGCAACTTATTGTCTATTACCTATTTTTATTAATATTCTCAATCTTTCCAGTATTTATTCCACATATATTTCTGTAATCTCAGTATTGGTCCCTCTCAATTGAATATTTTGTGTATATATATTCATGTTATTTTGTATTCTTATTACTCATATCCTCATTGGATATGCCCCTTGCAATTATACATTTCTAAACCATTGCAACCGATCCTCCCCCTAAGCTAAACATCCACGTGGGCAACATCTCGCTCAACGACACCAGTTCGAAGTGGGATATGCCGAGCCAGAAAACGTCGCCAAAGAGTTCGCGACACGCCTCTCTGCTCTGACTAGGCCTCGGGGGAGAGTTTGTGAACCGCTATCGCATATTCCGTCCGCGGACAGCTCTCTGGCACCCGCGCACTTATGCTTTCAGGAGATTGATTACATTGGTTGTTGAGTTATGGGGGTATCAGATGTGATGATTTGTACTTTGGGTTCTTCGTCTTCTTTTTTTTATGTTTTTTTAAAGATTCAGTGATAAGGAGACAGACTGGTTATTTTTGTCTTAAAAGTTTTTGATGGAAATTTCTCTTTCATTCTTTATGGCTAGCTCATAGTTGCATTTACAAGCCCCTTCTCATTCGAATTTGATTCTCTCTCTCCCTTTAGCGAGGCCCATTACCAGTGGTGGAGGTTCCCTTCCGGTCCCAGACGAGGCCGACCAGTGGGTCTCCCTTCCTTTAAGACGCTCACTGGACTTGCCGTGATGGAGAAAAGATTAGGGACCCGGACCCAGAACACCAGGTTTGTATTGCTTTGGTAGTGCTTGTATCCTGTGTTTATGTTGTTTTCCTGTTAATGTCTTTTTATACTTGGGGAATTTAGTAAGTTCAATTGGATGGGTGATAGTTACTTCCATCTTTTTATTTTTCCTCCTCTCTCTCTTTCTCTTTTTATTCTATGTACTTCATGTTTTATATATATACAATAGTATATTAGTGGTGTTTCTTTTCTTTTCTCTCTCTTTATTTTTGCATACTCTTTGGCCCTTTGAATTTTTCCTTCTCGATAGATATTCTTTTATTTATTCCATTATAATTGCAGGAGAATCGGCGACTGGCAAACACGACCGCCAGTGTGGTAGTTCTTTTTGTGTGTGAATTATTGGTTTTTTTAGAAAAGAGAAAACAAATGTGTATCTCGTAATATAACATCGAATACTTGTGGCAGGAAATAAAATGGTCCCCTTGAATTGCAAAGAGTGGCCTGTGGTAACGTCAACTCAAGCAAGCGAGGGATCATCAGTAAAGGAGGCAGCTGTTGGAGTAAAAACGCTTTCGCACCAGCGTGCACAATAATGTAATTGTATAGAGCTTGGAAATGCAAACAGGTTTTGATAGCGATTTGGCCTCCTTTTTTTTTATTTTATTTATTTATTTCCCTTTTTTGTCATACAAAATTTTTATATGAGGATATTTTTTAAAATGACAAGCATTCTTTTGATTGGTGTAATTTTGAGGTCTATAAAAATATATGAAAATTGTCTTATGTATGTAATCGTTTAGAGAGAGAAAGAGCCAAACTAGTATTTACACAAATGAAATCAATTTGAGTAGTTCTTATATATGTTAACCATGAGCTTAAGACATTAATTCAGGATGTGTAATCTAATTATTATCATATTTTAGTATCTTCAGTTTGTAATCATTTTGAATCATTTCATATTTTACACACAAAAAAGTGTAAATTAGGCTTAACCATACTTTTTATTTTTTTTAATCAAATATTCATAGTTGTCAGCTGACAATAATTCTTACATATACATCCATTATTAGAAGCATTTTCTTTTCTTACATTTGGTATAAGTGACTATATCTGTAAGTTTTCATTAAATCTTGAAAATCTATCTTATTTATATTTAAACACCTTATTTATAATAAAGAAAAGAAAGAAAGGAATAAATTATTATATTTGTCCTTAGATGCTTAAAAATCAATGATTTTTCTATATAAATATGAAAAAAAAAAAAGATTCTAAAAAAAGAAAAGGAAATGGAAAGTGTGAATGCATAAGTGGATTAAGAAGAGAATACAACCCTAATTGTTTATTTGGTGCTATTCTCTTTTCATCATTAACCCATTGAGTACAGATATCTTGACATACATGACGGTTCCGATTGGGCCTAAAAGAGAGGCGTCCGTGCGTATATAATCCAACATTGGGATCTGTTTACATTGAAGTAGACCACACAGTCATGACGTATTATTGCTTAATGGCACTAGTTTCAGAAGGGACAGGGTCGAACTCGCCTAAACCTGTGTTTTTGATGGCTTATTGAAAAAAAAAAAACACCTTTAGGGCTAGTCTGCACTACCCCAGAGGGCATAGGAAACATTTTTCCCATCCCTCTATTTTTAGTTGGTGCCGCCAGCATCGTAGACCACCCATCTTGACCCACTGAAGTTGTTAGGCGCCCTGTCCGCAATTGGGTTAAGGAATTGTTTATAAGAAATATTTTTAGATGTAATAGACATTGTACCTGCTACATGCATTCTGACAACTGTTAGAAAAGTCATGAAATAGAATTGATAGTTTTACTACAAAATTACATAATTATTTTTTGCAGATTAAGTTTTATTCATGTATGAAAGTTCTTTTCATATCTACATTTCTAAATTTTGTTTTCTGTGTATTTTTTATAAAGTCTTTATCAATGAAACATATTATTCAACTTGCTTCTTTTTTTTAAGTTATTTATATGTATTCATTTTTATTCAATTGGGTAGGAATGCAGTTTGTTGTAAGATCCCAGATAAAAAGATTATATGCATGTAAACTTACATTACATGGTACACAATCACATACAGTGTCTTCAGAAAGTATAAAACACCTATTGGAAATAACAAAAATCTTTTATCATATATCATTGATGCAGTCAAATATGTTTTCACCAATTGTCACTTATTATGCGTCTGCCTGTTCTTTGGTATACTCTTTCATTACTGCATTATGTCCTCCTGTGTCAGTGCTTCTTTGGCTAAGGTAATAATCTTGACTAAGTTTGACACTCTTTTTCCTCCTGACCATATTACCTTTCCAAGGATTAAGGTCATTACATTTTTAATAGAATGTTGTAGATATGTTTTTCATTGGAATATTAGCGGAAAATGCTGTTATTTAAGGTTTAAGATCTAAAGATCCATTTACAAAAGCATTACAAGGATATCTCTTGTGCCTGAACAATAGATGCCTGTTGCTACCATACTGACTTCACTGATCATTTTACTGAACCACAAAGAAAAATCTATTTAGAAAAAACAAAACAACTTTCTGAGAGCATCTATGACTTTTTCAAATGTAAGGGATCCAAAAGTCTGGCTCTTCTTGCATCGAAATTGTAGCAACATCAACCCAAGCAGCTGTGGAATTGGGCCTGTTGATCCTAACTATCTTCCATACTCTGCTCTGGCATTCAGTTAGCCAAATAAAAAGTAATTTTTCAGCCAAACATCAATGCTTAATAGATAAGGGAGAGTTCGTTTCAGTTCTTTTCACTCTTGCTCCATGTCCGCCCCAACATGTAACCTATCTCTCGCCAGGATGGTACACCATTGGTAACCCGTGCGCATTCAAAGGCCCGCTGGCAGGGTGCCAGCATACGGCATCGCATTAGTTTATTGATTTAAGCCTAATGCTTTCGAGAAGCCCCGGCATTCATACTTGCAAGGCTGGAATGCCCCCAGCATGAATGGGTTTTTTAAATGAAGTGTCAAATGTACATTCATCTGCTAACGTTCCGACCTCAGTTAACAGTAAACAAACAAATCAGACAGCTCTCAGATATGCTGATATCATATGTCTTTTTTTAAACATACATAAAGTTGATTTATTCATTTAAGATAGGGCAGCCTGGCATAAGGCAAAACTATGCAAATATGTTGAAGGACAAAGGTACGCAGAATCAGTGGCCAAGAAACACCCTCCGGTCCAAAGCAAATAGAATGTTGATAACATTTAGTGTATGGACACTTATAAACATGCTAAATCTCCTCTGTCCCATGAATAAACACAAGATTAAAAATAAAAGACTCATGATCACAAACTGAAGACTTAACGTACTGATTTCCATTGATGTTGTAGGTGGTTAAGGAGACAAAAGGGGCAATTGGCCAAATATTTACTGTGAAACAGAAAATCCAGAGAGCATTTTATAAAGAATTATCTTTATTTTTCTTAAAAATTAATTTATGAGGGGATGCTCTATACCTTTTACAGGCACTGTAAGCTACAAACAAAGAAACTTTAAATTGTTTGTACCTCATAATAACTAAACTTTGACTCATCTATAACCTTGTTTCCATCTCTTACAGTTAGCGACCTTTTTTGTTTTCCTTAAATTTCCTGAATTTTTTCTTCCTTTATATACCCCAATTGAGAAGAGTTTTGATCTTTCAGAATTGATATTACAACATTAAAAATTCATATCTTTCTGTCACGGCGTAATTTTATCATATATATAATTTTTTTTCAAATGCATCTTATCTAAGGCAATATTTACTCTTAATATCTGTGATGTGCACCTCACAACTGGTTAGAATTTGTAGATATTTTCTAGAATTACCTGAATTGGGCAATTTAGATGACAATGCTTTCTGTCACGTTTATTTTTCCATATTTTTCTTTTCCTTACCGTCAACTTTAGATCGAATTTTTAAATTCATTTCATTTCACATTTGAGAAGATTTTTTCTTTTAATTTCTCCATTCACTGTGGCAGCAATAATTTTGAGGTTGTTGTATTGGGAACAGTTTCAGTAAGGGTTCTCAATTCCAAAGAAAGAATAATATAATTTCACTTATCCTTTTATTCGTTGTCGATTATAAAGAAAGGTAGTGAATATGGAGCCTTTACTACTAATACCAAAATAACAGACTACAAAAGATTTAACAAAAATAAACAAGATCCTCTGAAAGAGACTAGAATAAACTCCTTCGACCCAAGCGAATTAATACAAAAAAATGCTTTATATTTTTTTTCTTTTTGACACTAAATTAAAGAGAGAAAAGCGACTGGAGACAATTTTATACTTCGTAGTAGTATAAAAAAAAAAAGAAAACAAAAATCAAAAACAAAGAATCAACACAAATGGGTATTTCCTAAAATAACAAAAAAAACAAACAAAACAAAAAGAAACAAAGCATTATGGAGCATTCCTTTCTTTCTAAATGTTACAGACAAAACTACTATCACTAATTCTCTACTATAGTGAAGTTATACATTTTGTATCTATAGACCACAAGGCTTTAATTCCTGTTTCTTATTAGTAAAAATCTTTTCGGAATATCTTCTAAATACACAAAAGGCACTTTTTTTTGTACAGCTTATCAAAACTCAACGTTTGAATATAACCAATGTGTCTAAATGAGTAAATACGCTCCACACAAAGAAAAAATATATATGTGTATAATTTTTCATTTTCATACAAATCACTTTCTTTGCTATTTTTATTCACATTGTAATAATATCAATAAAAAGAAACACATTAACATTATAATTTTTTCTCTAACTGACAAACTCATTCCTAGCGCGCAAATGCTCTTAAAAACATCACATTTGTCGCCATCATAACAAATATATCAATTATCCTTAACTAAAAACCCAAACTCCATATATATTATCAACCAAATGCTGGAGGATGTTTAGCAACAGCATTTATTATTGGCTACAATACATAACAACAAAACAATTTTGATCAAAAATATTTTCTTCTCAAACATAATCAGCCATTTCCCAAAAATCATCTCAACTTCAATATATCACATCGAACACAAAACAAAAGGACACCACATGAACTTAATTACATTAACGTATATCCTTCATAAATAGCTATGAAAATATTGAGGTGTGTAACTAGACCATAAACCAGGATCCCAGAACCCTTTGACTGGCCAGAGACAGAAATTCAGGGAAAATCTGCGCAAAGAGGCTCCAATTTGGCTGCTTTTTGTGTGATTGAATAATTGAAGGTATTATCCCCAAGAGTTTGATCATTCCAAGAATTGATTTCTTATTATTCATGTACTCTAACCGGTGCTTGATATGTAGCTGAATTTTAGAACATGGTTTTACACAGTTTAAAAAAAAAAGTTCTAATGCAAATATCACATCATAACTAACGATCAATAGATTCTGTACAATAAAATAATAAAAAACAAGCATCTGACATCAAGCCAAATGACAAATAAGAAGAGAACAGAGACAAAGAAATATGTAATCAAAAGAGACAACTTCACATGATTATTTTTATGTGTATACATATTTTATAATTCCATATTAACAACACATAGTAATAATAATAACACATCATAAAATCCTTCACAGTAATATAATATACAAACTTCACAACGCTTCTGCTAAGAGGCGTTGTTGTGTACCATTATCATCTTTCCTCGGTGGTGACATTGTTCTTGACGAGGGTCCAGCGCAGCTCCCTCTTAGCCAGGGCTGCCGCGTCCCCAGATCACTTGCCTTGGAAAAGATAGTTCCGTTAAGTATTAAAGATATGTCAATGATATAGAGAGTATAGAAAATCTTTTGTGATGCTAACTTATCATTGGCATATAATGATGCTAAAAGCAAATATTAATGACATACATGCATTTTAAATATCATTTAGTATATAAGCAAATAATAATGTTATTGATATAAAATACATAGATAAATATATTAAACAAGCTTGCTTGCAGAAAATATACAATGTGACTGCGTAACATATACAAATTATAAATATTATAGTTAAAAAATGGCCTATATTTTTCTTTGTGTGCTTTAAACCACATTTTTCTACAGACATCAAATGTCAAGCTATACTGTAAGGGGTATACCCCTGTTGCTCTTTCATGTAAACACCAATTATGATCTCATACATGAATAACAAAGAAATCTGATCTCCATACCTGGAGGTACTAGGCATGGCATTAAGGGCTGCCATCTCCCGCTCATTCCGTGTCGCTACCACAGAACCGGCCTGATACTGCCAGCTCTGCGGATGGAAAGGCCCTGTGCTAACCAATTACGATAGAAATAGTGCCAGCTTCATGATCCTTCACACTAACATACGTGCAGTCTAAGGAGTTCCCTACTGGAGAAAAAGAGTCGAGGACTTTCTTTTTTTTTTAATGTATGAGAGGGTTTTGAGTTGTAGGATTGAGGAAAAGACTTTGGATAAATGGCAAATGGGTAGATGGATGGGGATTGGTGGCAGAATACATACACTGAAGAAAACAAACCGAAAGGAAATATTTTCGTTCAAGTTGTTTGCTTCTTGCTTTATCATGTTAGAAAAAAAAAGAAACCAAAATCAATAATGATTAATAAATACCTGTCACTTCTTTTGATTTAATCTGACACATATTTTTTCATATAATGATTAATCCTTATTTCCCATAAAAAGTGATTCTATAAAAAAACAGCATTAAGAGAGGCTGTTTGACAAGCAGTTTTAAAAAATAACACCAAAATGATAACAGAAAGCTGAAGAAAATTATCAAAGTATCTACATTTATGAAAAAAAGTGACATAGATAAGTACAGGCATGGATATATTCCACATTGCACACACAACACACACACATACACACACACACCACCATGTCACACATCACCACACACACACACACAAACACTCACACACACACAACACACACACACAGACACACACACCCAAAAACAAACATAAGCGCACACACACACACACACTACCAAACATAATATATATATAAATATATATATATAAATATATATAAATATATATATATATATATATATATATATATATCTCATATATATAGTATTATAAAAATATATATATATATATATATATATATATATATAATATATGTAGATATATATTATAATATACTATATATATATTATATATAGATATATATATATATACATAAATATATTTATAAATATAGTAAATATTTATATATAATATACAACATTATATATATATATATATATATTAAGAATAGTATATATCTATAAATATATCTATATATATTACAATATATCAAAATAGGTATATATATATATATATATATATATATATAATATACAATATATACATATTTTTATACAATAATAATATATATATATATATATATATATATATATATAATATATATATATATAATATATATATATACATATATACATACATATATATATTATATGTATAATATGTATAATATGTAATATATATATAATATATAAAATATAATATATATATATAAATAATAACAATATATATATATTGTATATATATGTATATATATGTGTATAAAAAATTATAATATATATATATATATATATATATATATATAATTATATATATAGTATATATATGTATATATATGTATATATAAGGTATATTATCATTTTGGGTTATATATATATGTATACTATATATAATGTATATATATATATAAGATATATATATATATATATCTATAGATCAAGTAAATATATATATATATATTATATATAATATATACATAATTTATTGTAACTATGAATGTAATATGTAATATACATAGTATATATACATATACAATATACAATATACATCACACACACCACACACACACACTTACACACACACACACACACACACACACACACACACCACACACACACACACACAACACACACACATATCTAGATATATCTTACAACTAAAATCTTATTACCTCCTCCCAAAATATACAATCACTACTCTAATACTAGCTTACATTCCTTCTCCTAATCAAAGTCAATGAACAACTACAGTGATTTAACTTAATATCTGTCACGTAGGGGAAGATGCACCCTATGATCGTAAGATGCTGCATCAAACACAAGCCATATTAAGCTTTAAAACATCATGTTTAAGGGAAAATCACCTAGAACAAAAATATTAAGGGAAAACCCTTAAACCATAAATCTTTGGTAAGACCACTTTAAATAACAAGGTTAAATAGATATTAACAAAAGTAACAGTGAGAAGGGTAATTAATAGTTAAATGAATAGTGCACTGGAAGATTAATATTTTGTTAATTCTGAAACTATTAACCTACATGAAACAAAAAAAAAAGATGTACTGAACACAATTCAGTGTCTTTTATGCAACTTGCAATAATACAGCAAAGCTGAAAATGAGTTTTTCTTCCCATATCCCATATAAAATGTTTTGGTTACAAGGTCCCCATATAGAAATGCATAGTAATAAAATATTCCCTGAGACTTTATTAGTTAAAAAACAACTTT
>NW_028234500.1:0-22749 GCF_977035675.1 Penaeus japonicus | reverse complement strand
GAAAAAAAGGGTCAAGATGGTACTAACAAAAAAAAAACAAATGATAAAGTAGCATGGATAAGACACATAAAAAGAAAAAGAACCAAGGAAACACAAACAGAAGTAGAAGTAAAGAGCTTCACCACGGGAAGATGTCAAGCCCCTCTCACAGTGAAAACCCTGAAGCATCCAATACCATAAGGGTTGTGAGAAGGGACACACCTACCCACCCCCCAGGAGTAGCTCCATAGAAAATACAAGAAAAGAAGGTTTGATCAACAAAGGCCCCACCAAGAAGAAGAAGAACCCCAGAGGGAAATAAAGAAGGCCCTTTTGATCAAGTTTCCCAACCGAGTCAAAAACCAACCATGGAGGGTGCCTGAAGAAGTTCCTTCACAACCAGAAGGTCAAGGAAACAGTCGACTTGGAACACTTCCCTTCGATAGAAGAGTAAACATAACAGAAGAGGAATTTATTACAGAAGAAGATAAGAAGATCCTATGTTTGTTCTGGGACCCCATGAAATTGCATACCAGGAAAGAAAAACCGAAGTGATGGTGTCATCATAAGAAACGGGAAAGCAAACCCATATAATGCAGGAAATTGATGCATGCCATCACCTGAGGGAAAGGTAATAGTGCAATAGGGATGCTAGAAAATGTAGTAGCGAAACAGACAGAATATATACGGGCCAAAACCCTAAGGATAGGGAGAGACAACAAGGGAATGAACCAGCCCAGAGGACACAGAGACCGGGGAAGCCCCACAGTCAGACCCAATCCTTGCAGGTTTTCAGGTACCACAGAAGAAAGGAAGAAAAAGAAGAAACCAAGAAAGAAAACAAACAAAAGAAAACAAGCCCCAGAAGAGCAAACAGAAACGAGAGAAAATACCCCCCCCACAGGAAAAACCCAAACCAAGAAGGACAGAGGGAAGTCACCAACCACAGGGGAAAAAAAACAGAGCAAGGAGACAACACAAGGAAACAGAGAGGAAAAACAGGGAACACCCCGACTACCATCCACAAGGATACCACAGGCAGATACCCAGAGACCACCCCTGCAATCTCCCCCCCAGAACCCTCCGAGATGGCGCCCCCCCCCTCCTTCAGACCCCCAGGCAGAGAAGGCCCTGATACCCAGGCAACAGAGGTCTCAACACACCGGCAACAGAGTCTAGAACGCCTGGCAACACAGGGCCACCTCCACAGAGGAGGCAGTACAACAGAATACATCCACAAGAGGGAGTACACAGTGGCTGGGCAACCAGCAAAGAGAAACTTCCCCGTGGAAACAGGGTGAAGAAAGGAAGACAGTGGCAAGGAGAAGGGCAAGACAGGTGGGCATGAATTGGTGGAAGTGAGTTCCCCTCAACAGATTCATTTCTCTGTTCTGCATAAAGGCAGGGCTTTTGTTCCAGGTCCCCCCGCGAAGAAAAGTTTTGGGAAGACTTCCAAACCTCATGGAAGACCTACAAGGGACTATAAACAAAAGTTTTCACCAGCCTCCCTACACCAGAATGCACTCAGGGAATTCAGAGAAACAGGAAAATACCTCAACAACACCCTCCAAAAAATTGAAACCCCCCCCCAAGGAAAATGCAAGTTTGGAAAATATAATCAAGTGTGAACTGTTTTTGATGTATATCACCCTGGGAGAAGAAAACGAGACAGAATAACGAGTATGGAACAGAATGCTCGAAAAAATTTGGCAAAAACCCAAAATTGTTGTGAAAAAGCAGAAAAGGGATGGACTTAGTTGGTTTGAAAACAACAGCTACATGCAATGGGAGACAAACATTTAGAAGACAAAAAATACCTACATAAATTAGAAAACCCAAGGACTCTGGCGAGAGTAGAACGTAAAGTACAAACTAATTAACGATTTTTTTACTCTAGACAGGCCAGGAAAAAGAAGGAAGGAAAGAAGGAGTTTTTCAGCAGTCAGAGAGACGCCCTCCTTGAACACAGACCCAGCATCCCACATTGTATATTCCCCCCCCAAAACGCAAAAGGCTATAGACCCAAGCACAGGTTCAGGCCAGAGACCAGTGCTGAGTGGATTCCAGTTCCCCAACCAGACCTGTGATGCCTCCTCACACCTATCTTAACCCCCCTTCTAGATGTCCCTTCCAAGAGATTACAGACACAACTTCGTCCTCCAAAAATGGAAGGTTCAAGGAGATACCCAGAGGAGCATCCGTTTTTTCTTTGACATAGTCTCATATACCCTTCTATTCCACAGGAAAGCAGCAATGTGGTCGAAACTTTTACGAGAAAAACTTCGCAAAATGTGAAGAGAGACGGTGTACAGACTTCAACATGGGCAGCCCCCCCACCATACCTCATCAAAGAAGCATTGACCTGTGCTGAGGGGCACCCTTTGAATTTAACATCAGTTCAAACAGACAGGGAAAAGGAACAGCCTTTGGGGGCCTCGGTAATGGGTGGCAGGGGCCCAAGATTTTCGTTCATGCCAGTATTGAAAATAAAAGAAAAATGCTCAATAAAAACAGCCAGAGATATTTTATAATAATAGATGACATTTTGGGTTATTTTTCTAGGCACAGAAGGGGAACTCAAGGTTATCTGAAGATTGAATAATACTTCCTGACCACAAGTTGCACTTTGGGAATACAGCCGAAAAAAAACTACCCTTCCTAACACACTAGTAAATCTGGATAAAGATGGGGCCCACAGACTACTTGGTTCTACAAGCCTTCAAATACCCACCAGAAATTTACATTTATTCAACCCATCATCCAAACCCTAAAAAAAATCTCTCCTTTCTCACAGGCTCTGCGAATTAAGAGGAATTTGACGAAGAGTCAAAGTTAATGAGCTTGCAGATATGGTGGGTTCTCTCCCAAAATATGACAAAACAATAAAATGCTTGAACTCACCTTAGAAAATTGAAAGCAGCCCCCCAGGTCACCAGCTACTAATCGAAGAGAGAGAAAAATTAATGGCAGAAAAATTTTTTCCTTTTTTATATTCCCCACTTTGGGCAGCCCCTAAACTGTTCCTAAATGAAATAGGTTGGATCAGAGATAATTCCAGAGACACACCATGGGAAACAGCCTTTAGGACCCCCCCGCCGATGTACCTGAAGAAAGGAAAGTCGTTGCAGAAATTCTGATCCCAAACAGATTCCCTTTGCCCCTACCCAAAAGCATCCACAAAGGAGATAACACAAGTGCAGGAACATATAAACATAGATTTTGGGGGAACCTCCCCCAAGCGCCCCCACCCCCCAAGCGAGCTACGGTCCCGGGGAAAAGGGCAGATCTACCTATGTTTTTCTGTACTTAGGCTATTAGGAAGTTCCCCCCCCCCCCCTTTCCCCTTTGGAAATCAATGAAACCTCCCTAGTGTTTCAAAGTAGAACATACTAAAGATTTTTGAATTACTTGCAGAACTCAATAAAAAAAATACAAATATTGAAAATTCGGCCATAAAAGATATGAGTCCCCTATATATAATAGAAAAAAAAAGGGTTTTCCCCGGGATATATACATATATAAATGTCACATAAACTAAAAAAACATTTTCATTTTAATATATTTACATAACAAAAAGAAAATGATATATACCCAAGTACAGTTAACCCCCTCTTTTCTTTCTAAAATAGCAGGAGGGTCCCCATGTTTTTTTCGAAATGTTCCAAAAATAAAAAAAAATAATAAAAAAACCAGCATTAGAAAACAAAATTAAAACAATAAACATTTGTTTTCAAAAGATTTAAAAAATCCAATTTTAAAGGGAAAATATATCTTCCCTCCCCTATTATTTAATTAAAAATTACAAAAAACAATTTTTAAAAAAAGAAAAAAGAAAAACCCCCCAAATAGTTTTTTTTTAAGAAAAAAGTAGGGTCATATGAAAATTAAAAAAAAAACAATTATAAAAAAACAATAACATGGTTATAGTTAAAGTATGTTTTAATACCTTCTTTTCCCCCTCACACATGGAGAGAAAACAGTAAGGTATAGAGGGTGACCCCTCCCCCCTCTTCCCCGCCATTCCCTTCTTAGGACTAACTAAGGCCGGAGAATCAGGAAAGGGTAGGAGTTCTATGTGAGGAGGATATCACTAGTTTATATTAGAAATAAAACAGAATTTATAAATAACAATTGATATAAAGAAAAACAAGATAAATATTAGATAAAGTACATTTACTCTCTAGGCAAATGTATAAAGAAAAACATGCATGCTTATTTCAAAGTGTTTCAAAATAATTTATAGAATTTAGAGAATAAAATAGAATCAAAACCATAATAAAAATATTCATATACATATATATAAAATAAAAAAATAATAATACCCCCCCCCCCCTTTTCCTCCTTAAAAAACATTATAAAAACAATTTATAATTCACCGAAAGGAAAAGAAAACCCCACAAAAAAAGTTTTTTAGAATGAAAAGGATATGAAAAAAAAAAAAAAATTAAAAATAACAAAGAAAAATAATTTGTTATATTACAAGTAGTTTTAATACCTTCTTTTCCCTCTCACATGGAGAAAAGCATAAGGTACTTGGCTAACCCTCCCCCCTCCTCCCCCAGTTCCCCTACTTAGGACTATACTAAGTGCAGGTGAGATACAGTAAAGAAGCAGGAGTCCCAAGGAGGCAGATCTCAGCACACCTATATATTGATAAAAAACACATTTTTTTTAAGACAGATAAATAAAAATTAACATATAAAGACGTAGGCATCCACTAGTATTACCCATACAGCAGCACCCAGTTTTTTTCCTTACCTTTTCCCGTCCCCTCCCTTCCCACCTTGTGTGGTGTGTTTTGTTTTTCCTCTTCAGCTCTCAGGCACCAGAAACATTGGATGGGAACTTTTAATCGAACCTAACCCCTCTTCCTGCCAAGTGTAGCCCTTATCAGGGTTCCTGTTCTACAGCCTACGATCAAATCCAGAAGTTGCCGAGGTGTTCCTGTACCTACTGGAGATGCCCCCCTACAAGTCTGAAGATATAAAAATTTCTGATAGATATTTCGCATTAGAAATAAATTAAATATATACCCTTTAGAAAATATTGAAATTATGATCATGTTTTGTAAAAAATATATGTTACGTTTTTCAAAGTTTATGTAAAAGTATCCCCCATCCCCCTACTCCCCTCCCACCTACACACACAGGAACAGAAAGAAAGACAGGGACTACCTCCCACATTCACCATCATTGTCCCCTTTGTTTAGATATGATATATAATGAGACTTTCTTAAATAAAGATTCAGTATTAACCAACCAGGTGCCTGAAGAGCCTCGTCGGCCGAATGCGCTCGCGCCCGTTTTACTGTTTAGTGTATAAGTGAGGTGTGAGGGTTAATTACCCTGAAACAAACAAGAAAATAATAGACAGCCAAGAAGTGACATAGAAAATACTTATAAACATGCAGTATACAAAGTCTTAGTGAAGTGTATGTGAAAATAAGCAAAGTGAACTCTTCGAGAAGAATCTCTCTACCCACAAGAAAAGCACAAGGAGACAGTTAGACTAAGTTATTCCTCCCAAAAAGAGGATACTTAGCACCAGTTGTTTTTTCCGTTTAGTTCTTACTCATCACATAGTTTCATCAAGTTTTGTAGATATATTAGTTTTTCTCATACATTTTTCGTAGACCTTTGCACAGTTTATAGTATTTTTTAGCTGGTTTTTTGAGTGTGTAGTGTTTTCAATAACATAAGAAATATTACTAGTTTTACCACTATATTATAATTTTTTTCAAATTTGTGTGATATGTACATGATATATATGCTCTATATATATAAGAGATTATGATATAAAGTTAACACAATATACAAATAGCAAGCAAATAGATATACTAAACAGAAAGAGTTTTTAGAAAAAATCAAGCACCCTCCTAGAGTGGATATTAACTAGAGGAGCAGTGTAAAATACAGTTATCTATGACAGTGATATAAAAGGAAAATTCGGATTGTATAAGTGTGATATAAAAACAAATAAGTACACTAAAAATTGAAAAAACTTACCCCCCCCCCCTTTTTTTTTCCCCCTCTCCCCTAACACTCATATGAACCTCTAAAAGGACATCCTGTTCCCAACACCCAACCTAACCTTGCCTAGCCTATTTAGTCCCCCCCCCTTCTGCAGGTTCCTTTCGAAGGACTCTCCTATTTTTAGCCGAAAGAACCCAAGTTTCTCCCTTGAAAATTAACAATAAAATGGAACTAGGCAACAGGCAAGATGAAAGATAGACAAGAAACGGAGGTTAACTATGGCCCCAGGCCCCTCAATAGAGGAAGAGAGCACAGAA
Source organism: Penaeus japonicus (assembly GCF_977035675.1). NCBI lineage: Eukaryota > Metazoa > Arthropoda > Malacostraca > Decapoda > Penaeidae > Penaeus > Penaeus japonicus. Next base: position 16,481 of record NW_028234500.1, on the reverse strand, counting down.
GGTGCTCTCCCTACTGAGCAATATTGGGAGATATGCAGAATCAGTAAGCTATGGTACCTATAGAAATATAGGAAAAATAAGATAAAGAATCTACTATAACCCTATGAGCCTCACTGAGGTTGGACCCACCCTGATGCAGGGCAAAAGGTAACCCCAGTAAGTCACCCTTAGCCCCCTTACTCATGAAAGCAGATAAAAATCGTTTCCCGAAGACCCCTTCCAGATAACTAAGACCTAGAGTAGCTATCAAATAGAGGAGGAGATCAGAACACAGATTTCCCATAAGCTTACCTACCTATACAAGCAGGAAATCTCGGCATGCTTGGTAATTTCTTGATAGATGTGAAGGTAGGGAGTTACAGATAGATTTACCACAGTGAGTACAAACTATCCTAGATGCAAGAGGTGATCTACCACCTATGTGGTTAATTAAATGGGGGAATTAATTGGGAAATGCAGCAGAAGATGGCAAGGCTTAGTAGCACTTATCTAGGCAGAGCCTTAGAGACTAGATGGATATCATAATATAAAAATGAAGCTTAAGACAAAATACCCAGGCAATAGGTTTATCTGCCATGAGGCATATAATAGGCCTTAGAATAAAAGAAATATTGACTCTAGTCCCCCCCCAAGAAAAATATTTCCTCATTTCAAACCAGATCCCCCTCTTGAAGTACATGAAAAAAGTCAAAGATGGTACTAACAGAAAAGAAAAACAAATGATAAAAGTGATGCATGGATAGAGACACATACAAAGAAAAGAAACCAAGAAACACAACAGAAGTAGAAGAGAAGAGCTCACCACGGAAGATGTCAAGCCCCTCTCACAGTGAAAACCCTGAAGCATCCAATACCAAAAGGGTGTGAGAAGGACACACCTACCCACCCCCCCAGGGAGTAGCTCCATAAAAATACAAAGAAAAGTGATCAACAAAGGCCCACCAGAAAAGAAAACCCCAGAGAAATAAAGAAGGCCCATTTGATCAAGTTTCCAACCGAGTCTAACACCTAACCATGGAGGTGCCTGAAGAAGTCCTTCACAACCAAAGTCGGAAACAGTCGTCTTGAACACTCCCTTTCGATAGAAGAAGTTACATAACAAAAGAATTTATTACAGAAGAAATAGAAGATTCATTTTTTCTAGACCCCATGAAATTGCATAGCCAGAAGAAAAACCGAAGTGAGGTGGTCATCATAAGAAATACAGAAACAAAGCCATATAATGCAGGAAATGATGCATGCCATCACCTGATTGAAAGGTAATAGTGCAATAGGGATGCTAGAAAATGAGTAGCGAAACAGACAGAATATAGACAGCCAAAAACCCTAGAGGATAGGAAGACTACAAGGGAATGAACCACCCAAGGACACAGAGCCAGGAAGCCCCACAGTCAGACCCAATCACTGCTGGTTTTCAGACTATGCCACAGAAGAAAGGAGAAAAAAGAAACCAAGAAAGAAAACAACAAAAGAAATCAAGCCCCAGAAGACAAACAAAACGAAGAAAATACCCCCCCACAGAACAACAAACCAAAGGACATAGGGAAGTCACCAACACAGAGAGAAAAACAGGCAAGGAACAACACAAGGAAAACAGAGAGGAACACAGGAACACCCGCAGGACTACCATCCACAAGGATACCACAGGCAATACCCAAGACCACCCCTGCAATCTCCCCCCCAAACCCCCCGAATGGCGCCCCCCCCTCCTTCAGACCCCCCAGGCAGATAAGGCCCTGATACCCAGCAACAGAGTCTCAACACACCTGGCAACAAGGTCTCAGAACGCCTGGCAACAGCAGACCACCCTCCCAAGAGAGCATACAACACGAGATACATCCACAAGAGGGATACACAGTGGCTGGGCAACCAGCAAAGAGAAACTCCCAGTGGAAACAGAAGAAGAAAGGAGACAGTGCAAGGAGAAGGCAAGACAGGTGGCATGGAATTGGTGGTAAGTGAGGTTCCCCTCAACAGATTCATTTCTCTGTTCTGCATAAGCAGGTCTTTTGTCCAGTCCCCCAGCAAGAAGAAGTTTTGAAGACTTCCTAAACCTCATTGGAAACCTACAACTATAAACAAAAGATTCACAGCCTCCCTACAGCCAGGAATGCACAACATGGAATCAGAGAAACAGGAAAATACCTCAACAACTACCCTCCAAAAAAATGAAACCCTCCCCCAAAAAATGCCAGGTTTGGAAAATATAATCAAGTGAACTGTTTGATGTATATCAAGCATGGGAAGAAAACAACAGAATCTACGATTATGGAACAGTAAAAGCTCTGAAAGAATTGCAAAACCATGATATTGTTTGGAAAAAGCAGATAAGGATGGAGCTTTATGGTTTTGAAAACAACAGCTACATAGCAATGGAGACAAACATTTAGAAGACAAAGATACCTACATAGAATTAAAAACCCAAGAGGTCTGGCGAAGTAGAACGTGAAAGTAGCTACTAATTAACAGATTTTTAACTCTATCAGCCAGGTAAAGAAGGAAGGAAGAGAAGGAGTTTTTTCAGCATCAAGACGCCCTCCTTGAACACAGACACCAGCATCCCACATGGTATATTCCTCTCCCCAAAACGCACAAGCTATAGACCCAAGCACAGTTTCATGGCCAGGAGACCAGTGCTGAGTGATGCATTCCCCAACCAGACCTGTGGATCGCCTCCTCACAACCTATCTTACCCCCTCTAGATTTGCTTCCAGAGAGATTACAGACACAACTTCTTTCCTCCAAAAAATGGAAGTTCAGAGAGTACCCAAAAGCTATCCTGTTTTCTTTGACATAGTCTCATTATACCCTTCTATTCCACAGAAAAGCAGCATATGTGGTGCGAACTTTACAGAAAAACTTCGCATATGTGTAAGAGAACTGTGTACAGACTTCAACAGTGGCAGCCCCCCACCATAACCTCATCAAAGAAGGCATTGACCATGTGCTGATGCACCCTGTTGAATTTAACATCAGTTCTACGACAGGGCAAAGAACACGCCATTGGGCCTCTACGTGGCAGTGGCAGAGATTTTCGTTCATGCCATATTGAAAATAAAAGAAAAATGCTCAATAAAACAGCCAAGATATGTTATAGATATATAGATACATTTTCGGGTATCTTTCTAGCACAGAAGAGAACTCAAGGATATCATGAGATTGAATAAGATACATCCTACCTACATTCACATTGAATACAGCCGAGAAAACTACCCTTCCTAGACACCCCTAGTATATCTGGATAAAATGAGCCCACAGACTACGGTTTCTACAAGCCTTCAATATACCCACCATATTTACATTTTAGTTCAAACCATCATCCTAACCTAAAAAAATCTCTTCCTTCTCTCAGCTCTGCGATTAAGAATATGAGCGAAGATCAAAGGGTTAAGTGATGCTTTGCAGATAATGGTGGGTTCTTCAAAGCCAGAGATATGACAACAAATGCTTGAACTCAGCCTTAGAAAAATTAAAGCAGTCCCCAGCACTGCTACTAATCAGAAGAGAAGATAATAATGCAGAATAATTTTCCTTATTATATTCCCCCACATTGCAGGCCCAGTAAACTTGCTTCCTAATAAATATGATTGGATCAGATAATTCCAGAACACACCATGGTGAAACAGCCTCAACCCCACCGCCGATGATAGCCTGGAAGAAAGGAAAGTCGATGCAAGAATGCTGATCAGAGCAGATTCCCTTCGCCCCTGACCAAGAGCAGCCACAGAATGGAGATAACACAATCAGGAACATATAGACTAGATCTGAGGACCTCCCCCAAGCGCCCCCACCCCCCAAGCAGAGCTACGGTCGGAGAAAGAGTCAATCTACCTATGTTTTTTCTGTACTTAGCTCTAGGAATTCCCCACCTCTCCCTTAAGAAATCAATGAAACCTCCCCTAGTGTTTCAAAGTAGAACATACTAAAGATTTTGAAGTACTTGCAGAACTCAAATAACAAAAATACAAATATTGAAATTCCATAAATAATATGATCTGTAATATATATAGAAAAAAGAGGTTTTCCAGTATATATACATATATAAATTATACACATATAACTAAAGTATAACATTTCAATTTTATATATATTTAAACATTAACAAAAGAAAAATAGATATATACCTAAGTACAGTTAACCCCTCTTTTTTCTTTCTTAAAATAGGCAAGGGTCCTGCATGTTTTTTCGAATATGTTCCAAAATTATATAAAAAATAAAAAATACCAGCATTAGAAAACAAAATAAAAACAATAAACATTAGTTTTCAAAAAGATAAAATTACAAAATTTAAAAAGAGAACATATATCTTCCCTCCCCTATATAATTAAAAATTACAAAAACAATTATAAGAAAGAAATCCCACAAAATATTTTTTTTAAGAAAAAGTAGGGTTCAATGAAAAATTAAAAAACATTATAAAAATGACAAAAACAATGGTTATATTTATAAGTATGTTTTAATACCTTTTCCCCTCTCCCACATGGAGAGAAAACAGTAAGTATAGAGGCTGACCCCGCCCCCCTCGTCCCCAGTTCCCCCCTACTTAGACTAACTAGTGCTGGAGAATTACAGGTAAAGAGGAGTTCTATGTGAGGAGATATCAGCATAGTTTATATTAGAAATAAAACGAAATTTATAAATAACAATTGTATAAAGAAAAACAAGATAAATATATAGATAAAAGTACATTTTACTCTCTATGCAGAAGTGTATAAAGAAAACATGCATGCTATTCAAATTTGTTTCAAGAAAATTTATAGAATTTAGAGAATAAAATAGAAACAAACCTAATAAAAAATATTCCATATACATATATATATAAAATATAAAAAATAATAAAATCCCCCCCCCCTTTTTCTCCTTAAAAACATATAAAAACAATTATAAATTCACCTGAAGGAAAGAATACCCACAAAAATGTTTTTTAGAATATAAGGATAGAAAATACAAAAATAATTAAAAAGAAAACAAAGAAAAAATATTTGTATATTTACATATATTTTAATACCTTCTTTCCCTCTCTCACATGGAAAAAGCAAGTTAAGGACAGTGGCTGACCCCTCCCCCTCCTCCCCCATTCCCTACTATGACTAACTAAGTGCAGGTGAGATACAGTAAAGAAGCTGAGTCCCAAGAGCAGATCGCAGCACACCTATATATTAGATATAAAACACTTTTTTAAGACAGATAAATAGAAATTAACAAGAAAACGAGCATCCACTAGTATAACCCATACAGCAGCACCCAGTTTTTTTTTCCTTTACCTTATTTCCCCTTCCCCTCCCTTTCCCACCTGGGGTTGTTTTTTGTTTTTCTCTTTTCTGGCTCTCAGGCACTCAGAACAGTTTGATGGAACTTTTAAATCGAACCTAACCCCTCTTCCTGACCAAGGGTACCCTTATCAGGTTCCTGTTCTACAGCCTACATCAAAATCCTAGAAGTTGGCCCGAGGTGTTCCGTACCTACTGGAGATGCCCCCCTACAATCTGAAATATAAAAATTCTTGATAGGATATTTCGCATTAGAATATGAAATTAAATATATACCCTTTAGAAAATATTGATATTATGATCATGTTTTGTAAAAATATGTTACTGTTTTTCAAAGTTTTATGTAAGAAGTAGTCCCCAGTCCCCACTTCCCCTCGCCACCATGGCACAACAGGAACAGAATAGAAACAGGACTACCTCCACATTCACCATCATTTGTCCCCTTGTTTAGATATTATAAATAATGAGACTTTCTAAATAAAGATTCAGTATTAACCACCAGGTCCTGAAGAGGCCTCGTCGGGCCGAAACGCTCGCGCCCGGTTTTTACTGTTAGTGTATAAGTGATGTGTGTGTGTTAATACCCTGAAACAACAAGAAAATAATAGACAGCCAATAAGTGACATAGAAAATACTTTATAAACAGTGCAGTATACAAATGTCTTAGTGAAGTTTATTGAAAATAACAAAGTGGAACTCCTTCGAGAAGAACTTCTACCCCACAAGGAAAAGCACAAGGAGACAGGTTGAGCTAAGTTATCCTCCCAAAAAGAGGATACTTAGCACCATTGTGGTTTTTCCGTTTTAGTTCTTACTCATCACATATTTCATCAAAGTTTTTGTAGATATATTGAGTTTTTTCTTCATACATTTTTCGTAAACCTTTGCACAAGTTTAAGTATTTTTAGTCTTTGACATTTTTGGATGTGTAGTGTGTTTCAAAACATAAGAAATATATACTTTGTTATTACCACTATAATATATAATTTTTTTCAAATTTGTTGTTAATGTTACATATATATATCGCTATATATATAAAGATATATGATATTAAAAGTGAAACAAGGCAATATACAAATACATAGCAATAGATATACTAAACAAAAGAGTTGTAGAAAAATCACACCTCCTAGATATAATAACTAGAGGAGCAGTGTAAAATACAGTTTGTCTATGTACAGTGAATAAAAGAAATTCGGAATGGTATAAGTGTATAAAAAGACAAATAAGTACTACTAAAAATTGAAAGAAGTACGTACCCCCCCCCTTTTTCCCCTCTCCCTAAACACTGGAACCCTAAAAGACATTCCTGGTTCCCACACCCAACCTAACCTTGCCTACCTTTAGTCCCCCCCCCCCTTCGCAGGTTCCCTTTCGAAGGACTCATCCTTTTAGCCGAAAGAACCCAAGGTTTTCTCCCCCTTGAAAATAAACAAATAAAATGGAAACTAGCAACAGCAAGAGAAAGATAGACATAAAACGGGAGGTGTAACTATGGGCCCAGCCCCTCAATGAGAGGAGAGCATCATAAGTGCCTCCCTCTGAGCAATATGTGGAATATGCAATCAATAGCTAGTGTACCTATAGAAATATAGGAAAAATAAGATAAAGAATCTACTATAAACCCCTATGAGCCACTGAGGTTGAACCCACCCTATGCATGGGCAAAGGTAACCCACTATAGAAGCATCCCCTTTAGCCCCCTTATCCATGAAAGCAGATAAAGAAAACGGTTTTCCCCGAAGACCCCTTCCCGATAGACAGATACCTAGAGTAGCTATCAAATAGAGGAGAGATCAGAAAACAGATTCCATAAGCTTACCTACCTATACAAGCAGGAAATCTCGCATGGCTTGGTAATTTCTGTGATAGATTAAGGTATGGGGTTACAGAAATAGATTTACCACAGTGAGTACAAATATCCTAGAGCAAGAGTGATCTACCACCTATGTGTTATTGAAATGGGGAATTAATTTGGGAAATGCACTAGAAGATGCAAGCTTATAGCACTTATCTGAGGCAGAGGCCTAGAGACTAATGGGATATCATAGATATGAAAAATGAGCTTAGACAAAATACCCAGGTCATATAGGTTTATTCTCCATGAGCATTATAATAGGCCTTAAAGTAAAAAAAATTTGACTCTATCCCCCCAAGAAAAATATTTCCTCATTTCAAACCAGATCCCCCTCTTGAAGTACATGAAAGAAAAGTCAATAGATGTACTAACAGAAAAAGAAAACAAATGATAAAAGTATGCATGATAGAGACACATACAAAGAAAAAAAACCAAGAAATACACAAACAGAAGACAAGAATAGAGCTTCACCACGGAAAATCAACCCCTCTCACAGTGAAAACCCTGATAGCATCCATACCAGTAAGGGTTGAGAAGGGACCACCTACCCACCCCCCCAGAGTACTCCTAGAAAATACAAGAGAAGAAGTATCAACAAAGCCCCACCAAGAAGAAGAAAACCCCAAGGGAAATAAAGAAGCCCATTTGACAATTTCCCAACCGATCAACAACCTAGACCATGAGGTGCCTGAAGAAGTTCCTTCACAACCAAAGTCAAGGAGAACATCGACTTGGGACACTTCCCTCGATAGAAGAAGTGACCATAACAAGAAGGAATTTATTACAGAAAAATAAGGAAATTCTAGTGTTTGTCTAGACCCCAGAAATGCATATCCAGGAAGAAAACCGAAGTGATGTGTCATCATAAAAATACAGGAAAGCAAAGCCATATAATGCAGAAATTGATCATGGCCATCACCTGTGGAAAGGTAATAGTCAATAGAATGCTAGAAAAATATACTAAACAACAGAATATATATCAGCCAAAACCCTAGAGATAGGAGAGACTACAAGGAATGAACCAGCCCAGAGGACACAGAGACCAGGAAGCCCACAGTCAGACCCAATCACTTGGCGGTTTTCAGACTATGCCACAAAAAGGAAGAAAAAGAAAGAAACCATGAAGAAAACAAACAAAAGAATCAACCCCAAAAGCAAACAGAAACGATAGAAAATACCCCCCACAGGAACAAAATCCAAGAAGGACAAGGGAAGTCACCAACCACAAGGAAAAAACAGAGCAAGGAACAACACTAGGAAACAAAGAACAAAAGGAACAGCCCCAGACAAACCATCCACAAGATACCACAGGCAGATACCCAAGACCACCCGCAATCCCCCCCCAAACCCTCCGAGATGGCGCCCCCCTCCCTCAGGAACCCCCCAGCAAAGAAGCCCTGGATACCCGGGCAAAAAGGGGTCTACACACCTGAAAAAGGGTCTCAAACGCCTGGCAACAGCAGACCACCCTCCACAGAAAAGGCTTCCCAACCGAGATACACCACAAAAAGGATACACAGTGGCGGGCAACCAGCAAAAGAAACCCCCATGAAACAAAAAAAAGAAGACGGGAAAGGGAAAGGGCAAACAGGGGCATGAATTGGGGGGTAAGTGAGTTCCCCTCAACAGATTCATTCTCTTTTTCCGCATAAAGGCAGGTTTTGTTCCAGTCCCCCACGAAGGAATTTTGGGGAAACTTCCAAACCTCATTGAAGACCTACAAGGACAATAAACAATGTTCACACCTCCCTACAGCCAATGACACAACGGGGGAATATCAGAGAAAAAGGAAAATACCTCAACAACTACCCCCAAAAAATAAAACCCCCCCCCCAAAGGGAAAATGCCAGTTGAAAATATAATAAATTAACTGTTGATGTAATCAACATGGAGAAAAAACGAGACAAAATCTAAGATATGGAACAGAAAGCTCTGAAAAAATTGGGAAGAAAACCCAATATTGTTGTAAAAGCAGATAAGTTTGAGGCTTTAGTTTTTTAAAAACAACAGCTACATGCCAAGGGAACAAACATTTAGAAACAAAGATACCTACATAGAATTAGAAAACCCAAGGAGCTCTGCAAGTAGAACGTGAAAGTAAGCTACAATTAACAGATTTTTTAACTTAGACAGGCCAGTAAAGAAGAAGAAAAAAGGGAGTTTTTTCACGGTCAGAGAACCCCCCTCCTGAAACACAGACCCACACCCCAAATTGGGTATATTCTCCCCAAAACGCACAAGGCTATAGACCCAAGCACAGTTCATGCCAGGAGACCATGTTTGATGATGCATTCCCAACCGACCTGTGGATCGCCCTCCTCACAACCTATCTTACCCCCCTCTAATTTCTTCCAAGAGATTACGGGACACAACTTCTTTCCTCCAAAAAATGAAGTTAAAGGGAATACCCAAAAAGGACTATCCTTTTTTCTTTGACTTTTCCCTCTTTATACCCTTCTATTCCACAGGAAGAAGCACATTGTGGCAAATTTTTTACAGAAAAACTTCCATATGAAGAAAGCCCTGTTAAAAGACTTCACATCGCCCCCACCATAACCCTTCAAAGAAGCTTGACCATTGTTTAGGGGCACCCTTTAATTTAAACAACCCAGTTCTACAACAGAAAGGACACCATTGGGCCCGTTCGTTGCATGCAAATTTTCTTCATCCAGTTTTGAAAATAAAAAAAAAATGCTCAATAACCAAGAATATTTTTAGATATATAGATACAATTTTCGTTTTCTTTTTAGCACAGAAAGAACTCAAGTAAATCTAAGATTGAAAAAACATCCTGACCTACAGTTCACATTGAATACAGCCGAGAAAACAAACCCTCCTAGACACAAATAGTATATCTGGATAAAGATGGAGGCCCCACAATTTAACCCCTTTTTTTACAAGCCTTCAATACCCACCATTTTTTTACTTTTTTGTTTAAAAACCATCATCCTAACCAAAAAAAATCCTCTTCCTTTTCACCTCTGCGATTAAAGGATAGAGACAAGATCAAATTAAGGATGCTTGTGCAATATGGTGGTTTTTTTCAAAGCCGAGATATGACAACAAAAGCTTTTAACTCAGCCTTAGTAAAATTGAAAGCAGTCCCCGGCACCAGCTACTAATCAAATAAGAAATAATAAAGGGGAATAATTTTTCCTTTTGTATATTCCCCACATTGGGAGGCCCATTTAAAACTGTTCCTAAATAAAATGGGATTGGATCAGAATAAATTTCCCGAGACACCCATGGAAACACCTTCAACCCCACCCCATGATAGCCTGAAAAAAAATCATTGCAGAAATGCTGATCAGAGCAAGTTCCCTTCGCCCCTTACCAAGACACCACAGAATGGGAAAAACAGCAGAGTGCAGGAACATATAAACAAATCTGGAGACCTCCCCCCAACGCCCCCAACCCCAACAGAGCTACGGTCGAGAAAGTTTAGATCCCACCTATTTTTTTCTTTTACTTAGCCCCTAGAAGTTCCCCCCCCCCCTTCCCTTAAAATCAATGAAACCCCCCCTGGTTTCAAATAAACATACTAAAGATTTTTGAAGTTTTTCAAACCAAATAACAAAAATACAAATATTTTCGCCAAAATAGAATATCGTTATATTAAAAAAAAATTTTTCCCAGTATATATACATATATAAAGTATACAAAATTAACAAAAACATTTTCAATTTAAAATATACTTACAAAAAAAATAAAAATTACCTAATACATTTTTATCCCCCCCTTTTTTTTCTTTCTTAATACAGGGGGGCGCCTTTTTTTTTTTTCGAATTTTTTCCAAAAAATATTAAAAAAAAAAAAATCCAGCATTTAAAAAACAAAATAAAAAAAAAAATTTTATTTTCAAAAATATAAAAAAAACCCAAAATTTAAAAAACCATATACCCTTCCCTCCCCAAATTTTTAATAAAAATTTAAAAAACAATTATAAAAGAAAAATCCCACAAAATTTTTTTTTTTTAAAAAAATGGGGTTTCTATGAAAAATAAAAAAAAAAAATTTTAAAAAAAGAAAAAACAATGGTATATTAAATATTTTTAAAAACCTTTTCCTCTCCCACAGAAAAAAAGAAGGGTAAGAGCACCCCTCCCCCCTTTTTCCCCCATTCCCTACTTAACTAACTAATGCAGAAATACAAAAAGGGTAATTCTATGGGGAATTCACAAAATTTAATTGAAATAAAACAAAATTTTAAAAACAATTATATAAAAAAAAAACAAGATAAATTTTAAAAAATTTTTTTTCCCTCTCACAAATGATAAAAAAAACAGCATCTTTAAAATTTTTTTTTCAAAAAATTTATAGAATTTAAAATAAAATAAAAAAAACCATAATAAAAATTTTCAAAAAATAAAATATAAAATATAAAAAATAAAAAAACCCCCCCCCTTTTCCCTTAAAAAACTTAAAAAAAAACATTATAAACACCTGAAAAAAAAGAAACCCCACAAAAATTTTTTTTTAAATTAAGGAGAAAAACAAAAAAATTTAAAAAAAAAACAAAAAAAAATATTTTTTTAATTTTTACAAGTATTTTTTAATACCTTTTTTCCTCCCCACATAAGAAAGCATAATACAGGGGCTGACCCCCCCTCCTCCCCCTTTTCCCCCTTCTTAACTACAATGGGGTAGATACATAAAGAACAATCCCAAGCAGATTTTCAGCACCCTATATATAAATAAAAACACATTTTTAAGACAAAAAAATAAAAATTAACATATAAAACAGAAACCATAAACCCTACACACCCCCTTTTTTTTCCTTACCTTTTTCCTTCCCCTCCCTTTCCCACCTTTTTTGGGTTTTTTTTTTTCCTTAAAGGCCTACACCAACATGGATGGGAATTTTTAAATCAACCTCCCCCCTTTTTTCCCCCCCCAAATTGGACCCTTATCAGGTTCCGTTCTACACCTATTTATCAAAATCCTAAATTCCGAGGGGCCTGACCTACTAGCCCCCCCTACAACCCAAAAAGATAAAAATTCTAAAAGATATTTCGCATTAAAATAAATTAAATAAAACCCTTTTAAAAAAATAAAAATTATTATCATTTTTTGTAAAAAAAAATTACTTTTTTTTTCAAATTTTATGTAAAGAGTAGCCCCCCATCCCCATTTCCCCTCCCACTATACACAGGAAAAAAGAAAGACAGGCTACCCCCACATCCCCCATCATTTTTCCCCTTTTTTAATATGTTAAAAAAAGAACCTTTCTAATAAAATTTTGTATTTAAACCCAAACCCCCTAAACCCCGGGCCGAAAGCGCCGCCCCGGTTTTCTGTTTGTTATAAGTGATGTTTTGTTTAAAACCCTGAAAAAACAAAAAAAAAGACCCAAAAATACATAGAAAATACTTTTTAAAAATGCAGTATACAAATTTTTATAATTTTTTTGAAAATAACAAGTTTAACTCCCTTTGAGAAAACTTCTAAACCCCCAAGAAAAGCACAAAACCCTTAAGGGTAATATCCTCCCAAAAAAGAACTTAGCCCATTTTTTTTCCGTTTTATTCTACTCAGTCCCCAAGTTTTTATCCCAATTTTGTAGATATATTTAGTTTCTTTAACATTTTTTGTAGACCTTTGCACAATTTAAGTATTTTTTATCCTTTTGCTGTTTTGTGTTAGTGGTTCCCAAAAAATAAAAATATATCATTTTATTTCCACTATATATAAATTTTTTTAAATTTTTTTATGTACAATTTATTTCTAAATAAAAAAAATATAGATATAAAGGGGAAAAAAGCAATATACAAAACATAGCAAAAATATCTAAACAAAAGAGTTTTAGAAAAAATCAAACCCTCCTAAGATATTTAAATAAGTAGCATGTAAAAAACATTTTCTATGTGACAGTATATAAAAAGGGAAAATTTGGAATTGTAATTGATAAAAAAAAAAAAATAACTAAAAATTGAAAGAAACTTACCCCCCCCCCCCCCCTTTTCCCTCTCCCCTAACACTCAAAACCTCTAAAAGCATCCTGTTCCCCAAAACCCAACCCAACCTTCCTAGCCCTTTTCCCCCCCCCCCTTTTGCGTTCCTTTCGAAGGACTATCCCCATTTTTTGCCGAAGAACCCAGAGTTTCTCCCCCTTGAAAAAAAACAAAAAAATGGCAGCAAAGGCAAAGATGAAAAAAAGAAAGAAACGGGGGGGTAACTTTGGGCCCCGGCCCCCCATAGAGAAGGAACATCAAAGTGCCTCCTACTGGGAATAGTGTGGGAATAGCAAATCAAAAGCTAGTGGGACCTAAGGGAAAAAAGGAAAAAAAAGATAAAGAATCCTAAAAACCCTATGAGCTCACTGGGGTGGGCCCACCCTGACTGGGAAAAGGGAAACCCCTATAGAAGCTCCCCTTTACCCCCTTACTCAGAAGCAATAAAAAATCGGTTTTCCGAAGACCCCTTCCCATAGATTTTGGGGAACCTAATACTACAATGGGGGAGGGGATAGAAACAATTTCATAAGTTTCCCTACCTATACAAGGGGAAATCGCAGGGGCTTTGGTAATTTCGGGAAGTTAAAGTAAGGAGTTCAATAATTTTTTCACATGATACAAACATCCTAACAAAGGTGATTACCACCTATGGGGTTAAATTGAAGGGGGAATTAATTGGGGAAAATCAGCGAAATGGAAAAGGCTTAGTAGCAGCTTATCTAGGCAGGGCCTTGGAAATGGTATCAAATATGAAAAAGGATTTAAGAAAAAATCCCCGGGGTCAATGGGGTTTTCTCCATAGGCATATAATGGGGCCTTTAGAAGAAAAAAGAAATTGACTCAGGCCCCCCCCAGAAAAAAATATTCCCTCATTTCAAACCAATCCCCCTTTTGAAGTACATAAAAGAAAAGTAAAAAGGGGACAACAGAAAAAGAAAAACAAATAAAATACAGGGTAAACACATACAAAAAAAAAGAAACCAAAAACAAAACAGAATGAAGTAAAGATTTCACCAGGGGAAATGCCCAACCCCTCTCACAGGAAAAACCCTAAGCATCCAATACAAAAGGGGTTTGGGGAAAACACCTACCCCCCCCCCGGGGATAGCCCAAAAAAAATAAAAGGGAAAAGGTGATCAAAAAAGGGCCCCACCAAAAAAAAAAACCCCCAAAGGGGGAAAAAAAAGGGGCCCCATTTGATCAATTTTCCCAACCGATCAAAAACCGACCGGGAGGTGCCTGAAAATTTCCTTCACAACCAAAGGCAAGAAACACATTTGGGAAAACCCCTTCGAAGAAAATTGACATAACAAAGAGGAATTTTTTACAGAAAAAAAAGGAAAATTCATTTTTTCTGGACCCCATAAAATTTGCATACCCCGGAAAAAAACCAAGTGAGGGTGTCATCATAAGAAATCGGGAAACAAAGCCAAAATCGGGAAATTACTGCCTCCCCTATAAAGGGGTAATAGGTATGGGGCAGAAAATTAGAGCGAAACAGACAAATATAAACGCCAAAAACCCTAAGGATAGGGAGATACAAGGGAAAAGAACCACCCCCGGGGGACACAGAGCCGGGGAACCCCCCACACAACCCAACACTTGGCGGGGTTTCGGGCAAAGCCACAGAAAAAGGAAAAAAAGAAACCAAGAAAAAAAAAAACAAAAAAAAACCCCAGAAGACAAAAAAACGAAGAAAATACCCCCCCACGGGGAACAAAAACAAGAAGGACAGGGGGAAAGTCACCAAACCCACAAGGAAAGAAAAGAGCAAGGAACAACACAAGGAAAAAAGGGGAGAAACGGGAACACCCTCAGGACTCCCACCCACAAATCCCACGGGGCAGTACCCAAAACCCCCCTCAATCCCCCCCCCCAAACCCCCGAGATGGCGCCCCCCCCCCTTTTAGGCCCCCCCGGGAAGAGGCCCCGGGTACCCAGGCAACAAGGGGCTCAACCACCTGGCAACAGAGGGCTCAGAACGCCTGGGAACAGCAGGCCACCCCCACAGAGGGGCAGTACAAAACCCAGATACATCCACAAGGGGATACCATGGTGGCAACCAGCAAAAGGGAAAAACCCAGGGAAACAAAGAGAAAGAAACATGGAAAGAAGGGGAAACATGGGGATGAATTGGGGAAGTGGGCCCCTCAACAGGGTTCATTTTTTGTTCTCTAAACTTTTTTGTTTCCCTCCCCCGCGAAGAAAAAATTTTGGGGAAAAACTTCCAAACCTCATTGAAACCACAAGGGGTAAAACAAAAAATTCACACCTCCCTACGCCAAATGCACAACAGGGGAAAAAAGAAACAGGGGAAAAACCTCAAAAAAACCCCCCAAAAAAATAAAACCCCCCCCCAAAGGGAAAAAACCCGGTTTTTGGGAAAATAATCAAGTTTAACTTTTTGATTTTATCAACATGGGGGGAAAAAAACGAGACAAATTAACTATGGAACAGAAACCTGAAAAATTGGGAAAAAACCCAGATATTGTTGTGAAAAAGGCAATAAATGGGGCTTTTGTGTTTTTAAAACAACAGTACAAGCAATGGGGGCAAACATTTAAAACAAAAACCCACATAGAAATTTGAAAACCCCAAAGCTCTGGCGAAGTAGAACGGAAAGTAAACTAATTAAAATTTTTTTTTCTCTAGACCCATAAAGAAGGGAAAGGGAAAAAAGGAGTTTTTCACAGGGCAAGAACGCCCTTAACCGACCCGCTCCCAATTGGGTTTTTTCCCCAAAACCACAAGGGATAGACCCCAAGCACAGGTTATGCCAGGGGGACCTGCTGATGGATCAGTTCCCCCCCCAGACTGTGGGTCGCCCCCAAACCTATTTTCCCCCCTTTTAGATTGCTTTCCCAAAGATTTCAGGACACAACTTCTTTCCTCCAAAAAAGAATTCAAGGGGTTTCCCAAAAGCTCCTTTTTTTTTTTACATAGTCCCCCTTATACCCTTCTATTCACAAGAACACATATGTGTGGGGAACTTTTTCGAGAAAAACTTCGCAATGTGGAAAGAGACTGTTACAAATTCAACATGCCCCCCCCCCCATTCAAAAAAATTGACTGTCTATGGCCCCCCTGTTGAATTTAACAAACATTTTTACAGACAGGGAAAAGGGAAAACCATTTGGGCCTCGGTATCGGGCAGGGGAAGATTTTCGTTCATGCCAGTATTGAAAAAAAAAAAAAAGCCAAAAAACCAAATTTTTATAATATATAGAGACATTTTCGGTATCTTTTTAGGACAAAGAGGGAATCAAGGTATTCAGAAGGGTTTTATAAGATACATCCCCACCTACATTCAATTTGGAATACACCGGAAAAAAATACCCCTTCCTAACACACTAGTAATTATAAAGGGAGGCCCAAGATAGGTTTTTTTACAAACCTCAA
>NW_028234499.1:17500-20000 GCF_977035675.1 Penaeus japonicus | reverse complement strand
TTGGAATCCGGACAGAAGCGGAAACGTAGAGAGATATCTGGGACAGAGTTTGACGAAAGAAAGAAAGAAAAAACTTGGAGTATCTTTATTCGAGTCTCAGCCCCTTCAATGCTATTGCTCTCTTTTGAACTAACGTGTATATATGTCTGTGTACTTAAAATTTATGGTGCTGGATCTGTGTTGTACAGGTTTTTATACGTGGTTAGTTCGAAAGTAATTAGCAGTTCAGCTTATAGGAACTTATACAACAATATATCAATTAATCTCTCTTTCAACGGAATTGTGAACATATGAAATTACTGTCCACGTAGTTTTCAGGTTTTTTTTTAATCTCTGATTAATCTAATATGATTATGAATCTGAATTTATATTATGTGTGTACATAATGTCCCTACTCTAGCTTATATCCTCGCGTTATTACTAAAAGATTTTTTTCTTTCTTTTCTTTTTTTAGCGACATTCATGTAAGATCATAATATACACCTGAACAAAGGATATCCAAATAGCCACATATCCCAATGACTTCATTACATGTTCGAATGCTTCACATCCACTGTTTTACACAGGATTTAAAGCAAAGCAGAATCTGCCAGCAAGATCAGCTTTCACTAATAAACGCCAGAGAACCTTTGTTTTGCCGTCGAGGATGCGTTCATGGGAATCTCTGCATGAGCGATACTGATCATGCAGGGATTCCCTCAGGCACAGCCACTTCCGGCGAAACAAAGCCTCTCTGACATGTATTAATGATATCCATCAGCTGGTAGATTCTGCTTTCTTTGAAACTTCCATGCAGGAATGAATTTTGACAATATGGCATACGCTAATTACATTTTATGTCTGATGTGTTAGTGCACATGAAATATCAGTTGATTAAATACATCATTCAAAGCCTAAAAATACAAATATACATATGAAATATGACGAGGAGAGTATAGAAATTTAATTGGATAGTTATGCAAATTATTAACGTTATGATAAGTTTTATTATAAAAAGGAATCTTTGAGCATGATCTGACGACTGACATCAATCAATACACGTCAGAGGAGCTTTGTGCCTGAGTGAATTTCTATATAATCACTATACGAAAACTGTTCGTAATGGTACCCTATTATCCATGCAGGTATTTCTTGGTCATGGTCATCTACAGCTTCTCTGTAAATGAACATGGTTGCAGCCATCAAATTTTACTGGTTAATTTTTAATTTTTTGAAATCCGTTTATGCAGTGAATGAAGATGGGTACTACAGCATGTTACGATGATAATATTGCAATCAAAGGTCTGAGTAATACAGTAATACAGTTTTCATAAGTACTATGAAAACCCCATGGACGGTACTTTGCTCTTGGAATGAGTTACAGGGATTTAACAGGGATTTATGTTACGTTCACATCAATTACAAAAATAAACACACGCGCACACAGAGATATGAAAGGTCACAGCCAGAACGAGAATATTTTCCTCGGACGTATCGAAAAAATATCGTCTATAAATAATGGATCTATTTTTATATGTAAAACCCATGTTCACGACAAAGGGAAACATTTTGGGTTCAAGAAGGCAGGGAGACTTGAATAATGAAACGCCACGTGATTCTATTTCTCCTGTAGTAACAAACGCTTGTTCTTGTGTAACTGAGTTTAGCCGGATTGTAAAGGTATCACTACTCCTGAATATCAGAACGCGGAGAAGGGGGAAAGAGTGTAATCCTACGTGAGATCCTACTTGTTATGCAGACAAGGATGGCTGGTCGTGTTGCATGACACTCACGGACGGATGGAACGTGATACCCCTTCTCCTCCCCCTCCCCCCCTCCTTTCTTTACCCCCTCCCCCCTCATCGTACCCCCATCACAATCGCTCACCCCACGTCACCCGTTACGTGCCCCCTCCCCCCCAGCTCCTTTCCCTCACCACCCTTATAAAAGTAGAGGATGTAAAACTTCCGAGGAAAGGATTCCCTTATAAGCTACACGAAGCCACGTAGGTATATATATGTGAGTGTGTGTGTGTGTGTGTGTGTGTGTCTATCTATATATCTATAGAGATAAATAGATAGTTAGATAGATAGATACACATGCACACACACATATACAGATATATAAATGAATAGGTAAATATGTGTGTATGTGTATATATATATATATACACACACACATACACACACACACACACACACATATATATATATATATATATATATATATATAGATAGATAGATAGATAGATAGATAGATAGATATAGATAGATGAATGAATAAATATATATAATCTATAATCAACTGTATATATCACTGTTCTGCTAAGAGTATATAGGTAATTTCCATGATGGTTGTAAGGCATCTGGTAGGACAAATCTTTTAGTGGGTCGCGTGGTCTATTGGGTTAGAAGCCGATTGTCACTTTGACGACCCGGGATCGAGTCTCGGTTAGGAAGGTAAATTTTGTATTTCTATATTAAATGTGTTACTGCATTCTACCATCTTATATATATGCATG
>NW_028234498.1:2500-14045 GCF_977035675.1 Penaeus japonicus | reverse complement strand
ATATACATATATATATATATATATATATATATATATATATATATATATATATTTATACATATATATATATATATTTATTTATTTATTTATTTACATAATATCAGACACAAGATAGATTTTCTGCCAATGCGTTAGATTTATTTTCTCTCGTTTTTTTTTTTTTTCTTTCTTTCTTTTTTCTTTTCTTTTTTTCACTTCACTCTGTTTACGTATGCACTCCTTTCAGCGAGTTGGGACACGGCAAATTTTTCTCATTATCAAGTTATGTCGTTTTTCCTTTTTCAAACACATTTCTCTCGCGCCGAGCTTTTTATATCATTAATATTCTTTATCTCTATATCAATATCATTCTATCTTTTCATTTCATCTTATCTTTTCCCTTGTTTATTTATATATCTTTCGTGTGTTTTCTTTCATTCCATTATCTCTGTTTTTGTTTCGGTTTCCCTTTCTCTTCCGTGGCGCCTGAACAATTTCCATTTATTTCAGTGCTTCTCCTGCAATTTCCTGCAATAAGATTTTTGTCTGCCACTTAGTCGTCAGCCTTTATATTTTCCAGAATAGAAAATGGGAACCTTTCCCCTTATATATATGTATATATATATATATATATATATATATATATATATATATATATGTGTGTGTGTGTGTGTGTGTGTGTGTGTGTGTGTGTGTGGTGAGTGTGTGTGTATGCATTATCTGTATGAGAATGAGTTACCTTATCGTTTGACACTCAGTTTCGACACCATTCTATATACCGCAGTGGGACTGAACTTCAAAAAAAAAAAAAAAAAAACAACTAAAAAAAAGGTGTTGAAAGGTCTAAATCTCACATCTTTGTTAATGTGTCTAGGAAAATATCTCATATACTGGATGCATCAAATTTCTTATTTTACTTAGATTCAAAAGTCCAAAAAGTTAGAAGGTGCTTTGATGTCATGTTATTTTCATCTGGGCCCCGGGTTATGTTTAGAATAGTGGGGAAATGTATCTAAAGAATATTGCTCGGCCGCACGACGGTATCTCTGCGCTGGTGCGCTCGAAGGCACTCAATATCAGACGTCATCAATCGACGGCTTTGTGGCTCTCATGCTCATCGGAGTCAGTCTGTATTGGAGACCCATCCTCTCCTTCCAGCGTATGGCTGATGGTCAACATATACAGCCTCTTTAGCGTTTCGAAGGTCGTCCTGTAAAGGCATTGCAACCTGCACTAGAGGCAGGGTCTTCTGTGTGATACAATCTCTCCGACATTTGCATCCAATGGGCTGCTGTTGTTGTTGTTTTTCTGGGCATCGTAACGTTACTGTTAATTACGAAGGGTTTTGTAACTATATGAATCATATGTAGGTCGTCAAATACATAGGAAGTGTCGTGACTTGTGTTGAATAGCGACATCGAAATATACAAACTTATATCTAATTGCGTAAGATGCACAATAATGTATTGCAGTATATTCAATCCTAGTAAATTATATCACTTGCAGGTTGCAGAGAAAAATGTGACGGGAAACCGAATCATATAAAAGTAAGAAAGAAAGAAAGAAAGTAACAAAAACACCTAGTAAAACAACACTACCGAATAACGAGAACGAAGAAGAAAGAAAAAAAATATATATATAGTTTAAAGAAAGTTATGAATGATTCTTTCCAACTTTACATCTTTAAAGCGTAAGGGGTATTTAACGCGTTACGGCGATAGTCCTATTGAGGCTACACGACGAGTGAAAATACAAAACAAATATTCATCGATCTGGAGCTGAAAGTTCGCCCGACGGTTCTGACCCGTGGTTTGTTACCCGCATAACTGATGTTGCCGCAACCTTGGATAATTTGAATCTTTCCTTCATGGTTTCGTTCACCAAGTTATATGCAGATTTCATTGTTTTTCGTCTCTACTTATGTAACCCTTCATTGGATGGCTTTTGCGTGTTTTCAATCCGGGAGTTGTCTTGCCTTATCTATGTGTGCCACCTGGGGGTTGCAAGTCCTTTGGCGCCGGACGTCGATGGTCGTTGATCCTGGCGCTGGAATGACCTCCTGTTTCACCGTAATAAGCTTGATTGCACATACTGCAAGGAATGCAGTATATGACGCGTAATTTAAACGCCACAATGAGACAGATCTGCTTGCCCTGGGAAGTAAAGAAGGAAAAAAAAAAAAAAAAAAAAAACAGCGTCATGAGAATTGTTATACGTAAATTGAGTCTCCTTCCTTTTTTTTTACGTAGAAGTGTTGTTTTGTCCTTAAAACGTGTGCAATACATGTGGTTCCTTAACCAACCACTACCGACATCTATCTCTAATACCACCCCTCTGCTCACTGAAAGGGACACGTCTTCGTTAGGTAAATATGCTATTTTATTTCACACGCAATTCCATACTGATTATAGTTTCCACATGAACGTTCCATACCTCTTTGATATGTTAATTGAAGCGTGGCAAAAAAACAAGATTATGTATAGCCACAAAGGTATAAATATGGAGCATAGTTAATGACGGGAGCACCTTCCTAATATTTCCTGAGGGAAATATA
Organism: Penaeus japonicus; assembly: GCF_977035675.1. Lineage (NCBI taxonomy): Eukaryota > Metazoa > Arthropoda > Malacostraca > Decapoda > Penaeidae > Penaeus > Penaeus japonicus. Next base: position 11,512 of record NW_028234498.1, on the reverse strand, counting down.
AATAAATAAAAAAACATAATGATTATGATTATTGTAGAACTCTTACAAAATGACTAAATTACTAGTTAACATTGTCTAGTATGAAAAGTAGTATCATAGTCAAGTAAGTTGAACTGTTGCATTGAAATCGCACTGATCAAATTAGCCGCTTTTTTGCCTTAATATATTTAACATCAGGCCGATATGTAGATGTAGGCATATATATGTACATACATATATACATACATATATTAGATATATATTATTTATATATAATATATATATTAAATATATATATAAATTATATAATATATATGCACACAGATATATATCTATATATTTATATCTAATATCTATATATATATATTATATATATATATATTATAGATATATATGCATAAATATATATAACTTATATATATTAGATATATATATATATTTATATATATATATATATATATATATGCATAAATATCAGTATTATATATATCTATATATATTATATATTTATATATATATATATATAAATATATTATATATATATATATATAAGGTATATATAAGCATTACATATATATATATATATATATATATATTTATATATATTATATATATATATATATATATTGTGTTGTGAGTGTGTGTGTGTGTGAGTATCTTATATATATATATATACCACCAATAATATATCTATATATATATAAATATATAATATTGATCTATATATATCTTATATATATATATATATATGTGTGTGGTATATATATATATATATTCTATCTATTTTATATATATATACATCTCTATATGTGATAATATATATATATTATATATTATATATATATATATATACACACAACACACAACACTTGGCCCTTAACCCACGCAGTGACCATACGTCCGTCCCGCAGTGAGACAGTGGAAACTCACGAGTTTGGAAGCGGACTCGATCTTCGACCACGGGGATGTGAATTCGACCGCTTACCAATGAGCAACAGAGGTATATATATATATTATATATATATTTATATATTATATTATATATATATATATTATATATTAATATATTATATATATTTATAAATATCTATATATATATATATAACTTTATATATATATATATATATAGATTATATCTTATATATTAATATTTATTAAATATAATATATACATATATATATATATATATATATATATATATATATATATATATATATATATATATATATAGTGTGGTGTGTGTGTGTGTGTGTGTGTATGAATGTTTAATAAATGGATAGATCGATAAGTGAATAGATAGCATTCCTTTCTCTCGTTCCATACCCATTTCTGTCGGAATTCTGAGGTCTAAAAAGTCGTTGTGAAAGAAATGTTTAAACGGAAAAACCAACTGAATGAATATTGAAACTACTATGGAGATATACCAGATATTTCCAGGAGTCACAAATGGATTTTTTTTCTACTTTTTTTTCAATCACATGTTGTATTTTCAGCTTATTGCAATATACCTCACAACACATAATCATTATAAATCCTTACTGTGTATAAATGGAATAATATAACATAAAATAAATACAGCATAGAAATGGACATAATCCACGTGCTTATTTATATATATTTTGTGTTTATCTTTTAATCATCTTTTAATGATTAAGGAGAATTAATGTGGAGTGAGTGGGCGTGAGAGATGATTGCTGTGAAGGTTCTTGTTATTTCACTGTTCACCTTTGATATATTAAAAATGTGTGTGTGTGTGAGTGTGTTTGTATGTGTGCTTGTGTTTGTGTGTGTGTGTGTGTGTGCTTGTGCTTGTGTTTGTGTGTTTGTGTGAATATAAACCAGTGCTAAAAAGTATTCACTAGAAATTTTGTGTATTATTTTCTTATTCAGGGTCTCTCCCTCTCTCTCTCTCTCTCTCTCTCTCTCTCTCTCTCTCTCTCTCTCTCTCTCTCTCTCTCTCTCTCTCTCTCGCGCGCGCGCGCTTGCTCAGTGTGCGTGCATGTGTGCTTTTGTCCAGTACTTACGCACACACTGTTCATACATACACCTAAAACTTCAAACAGTACAATCTGCATTTCCCTTCTTTTCAAGCCCAGCCAGAGGTCCTGTCGTGCCCTAGTGTTAAGGTCTGATTCGTTATACAGACTACTGTGCAACATTATAGTTTCTCATTTCTGCAATAGTTGCAAAACACAGGTTTGCTTCTAATAATTTATTTCTTTGTACTTACTACGGTTTCACACGAAAATTGCATTGTACACACCGGATAAGAGTGGCAGATCCTGGCATATATGACCTTACATGCCCTCAATATATGCCTAGTTTCAAAGATGGTGACATAAATACTCCCAATTTTTTTTTTTTTTTTGTGCATATATAATTATGCACAAAGACACGAACATGGTCGGCGATGAGGATTTCGTTGGTGATGCTGATGATGATGATGATGATGATGATGATGATGATAATGATGAAGATGATGATGATGTTGATGATGATGATATGATGATGATGATGATAATGATGATGTTGATGATGATGTTGATGATGATGATGATGACGATGATGATGATGATGAAGATGATGATGACGATGATGATGATGATGAAGATAATGATGATGAGGAAGATGATGATGATGATGATGATGATGGTGATGATGATGTTGATGACGATAATGATGATGATGATGAAGATAATGAAGATGATGATGATGATGATCATGGTGATGATGATGTTGACGATGACGATAATGATGATGATGATGATGAAGATGATGATGATGAAGATGATGATGATAATGATGATGGTGATGTTGATGACGATGACGATAATGATAATGAAGATGATGGTGATGATGATGATGATGGTGATGGTGATGAGGATGATGATGATGATTATGATGATGTTCAGAGTGATTTTTATAACGATGGACATTAAATTGACAATAAGGGGATAATTATAGCAAAAATCATTATGGCAATATGATAATGATAATGATAGTAACAGTAATAACAATTGATAAAAACACAGATAATGCTAACAATGATAATGAGGATTATAATAGTAATAATTATATGATTATGAGGGTGGTAATGAAGGTGAATGCAACTCATAATTGTGATATTGATTATGATGATAACTCGTAGATGATAACTCAAAATGCGTCCCCTAGAAAAGAAAAAAAGAAATATATATGTATACATACCATATATAAAAAGATATGTATATAGATATACATATGTATAAACCCTAAGATGTTACACACATGATATTATATATATATATTAATATGATATATATAACTATATATATCTATAAATATATATTAATTTATATATATATATAATTATATATATTTATATTTTCTATGATATAATTATAGATAATACATAGTATATATTAATATATATATAGATATATATATACCATTTTATAATATATATATATATATATATACATATTATTATATATATATATATATAGATTATATTAGATATGATTATTACTCATATATAAATATATATGATATAAGTTATATATATATAGATGTATATATATATAGTTTATATTATTTATATTTAGATATATATAAATATGGATATTTATATATAGAGATGAGAGAGTGAGAGAGAGAAGAGAGGGATTCGATGCGGAGGAGAGAGAGAGAGAGAGGAAGAGAGAGAGAGAGGGAGAGGAAGAGCTGATGGGGGGAGAGAGAGAGAGAGAGAGATGAAATTTTATATCTATAATATATATATAGATATATATTATTATGAATATATAATATATATATATTTAGAGATAATAAAATGCGGTACTGCATTCAAACATCTTCTATACAAACACACACACACACACACACACACAACACAACACACACACACTCACACACACACTATAAATAATATATAATATAAAAATACTATATATTATATATATTTAGATATATATATATAATATATTAATGATAATATATATATATAGTATATATATATATATATAAGTTATATATAGAAATATATAAAAATATATATATAAGAAGAGATGAGTAGAAGAGAGAAGAGATTGAGAGAAGAGAGAAGTAATAGTGAGATGGTTGATATATATAAATATAACTATATATTATATATATATATATTGATATAGTATATTATATATATAGTTATAATTTATATATATATAAAATATAGTTAAGAATGAGAATATATAATATATATGGATATTGTTATATATATATGATATATATAGATTATATAATATATATATTATATATATATATATATCTATATTTATTAAAATAGCGTTACGGCATTCCATACTGCTTTCCGCTCTCACTCGCTCCACACTACACTTCGACACACAATCACACACACACACAAACACTCCAACACAACACACACACTCATATATATATATAGTTATATATATAGCATATATATATATTAGTTTATAGAGCATTTATACATTCATATATATATATATATTTATATATTAATATATATAATTATCATATATATATATATAAAACATTCATATTAGTTATATATATAATATAATATATATATTATTGAATATATATATAATATAAGATAGGTGGTGGTGTGGGGGGGGGTAAAGGTGGGGGGGGGGGGTGGGTGGGTATGGTGGGGTTTGTTGTGTTTTTTCTGTGGGCGCACGTGCAAGTGTATTTGTGTTTGCATTTGTGTTTTCCTGTGTGTCTGCATGTACGCAGCTATATACAATTAATCAAATTATAAAGTACACGCAAAAAGTTTTTTATACTGCGCACGAATTGAAGACTATTTTTGGCACAGTCAATATAAGCGTGATTATAGTATTTTTCAGATATGATAAAAAAGGTATGCAGATAGAAAGCACATTGCCATATTTTAAAGGTGTCAAAAGAAACATAAATACCACCAAAGTGAGATACCTGCAAAGTTATAATCAGCGTAAAACACTAAAATTGCAAGAAGAAGAAAAAAAAAATAATAATAAAGAATAAATAAATAGATAAATCAAATAGTTTTAGATTTCATGACCAGAAAAAAGTAAACATCGTTCAGAAAAAAAAATAAATTGTAGCTTTATACTATTGAGAGAATATAGTTAGAGGAGTGATATCATATAATAGTAATTATAGATATATATAGATATTAGTTAGATAATTATAGACGAAAATATCGATTGATATATATATATAGATATAGATAATATATAAATGATATATAGATTGAGATCTAGTATATATATTGATATATATATATTGAATTATTTGATATTATAAATAATATATATAGATATATATAAATAGATAAGATAGTGATAAATATATATATGTTAATATAATATAATATTTAGAATATTGATATAGTTATGATATTTATTGATTGAGTATTTTTGTATATAAAAATTAAATGTATTAAGTTCCAACGGTTTTTTAAAACAGCAACATGGTCGGACCTGAGAAATGATCGATCGTTTTACATTACTAACTGCTGGAAGATTCTTGGATTATCCGGGTTTCGCAAATCACCCTGGTTCGAGAAAATACATGTCCCGCAGGCGGCGCCGGCGTCTTTGGCCTTTTTTCTTTAAATCTGGTCCGTTTGATTTTCCCCATCTTAGGAAAAATCACGCCTCAAGACTGACCGAAGGCGGATTCCCTTGAAGGGAGGTGACCCAATGCCAACCCAATCAAGAGTGAGCACCTACCTGACACTTGGATCACCGCCCGACCGGGGACCCTCCAGGATTTTCCTGCTATCTACGATTTTGGTGTACCAGAGCTAATCCGTGAGCTTACTTTCAGTGTCTTTCTGTGGGCCAGAAAAAAAAAATAAAATAATAAAAAAAAAAAAAAAATAAAAAAATAAAAAAAATTAAAAGAAATAAATAAAAAAAAAAAAAAAATAAAAAAAAAAATCATTAATATCAATCGTGTCCGTTATATTGTGATTATTGTTGTAAGTCCATTTTTGTTATATATATTTGTTTTTTAATCGTATCGGCTGCTGGTTTGACCACCAACCTTTATTACTCTATGTGTGGATATTACAGAAATCTTATACCCATCATACATACTAGAGATTAGATAGAATAATTTAGATGATATTTATATAGATTAATTTAGTAATTTTATAAATATAATATTTTATTAGAGACATATATTTATACATTAGCATATATATAATTTTTTTTTACATAGATTTGATATAGATATATATATATATATATTAAAGTTTTAGTTTAGTATTATTTATATATATATATATATATATTATATATAAGAAGAGAAGAGATTTATAATATATATAATATTACATATATTCATTATAGTTTAATATAGATAATTAAATTAGGAATAATAGATATAGAGATAATATATATTTTTATATATAATAGATATATATATTGAAAGACATTATTATTGTAATAATCTTTTAGATAAAAATATATATATATATATATATAGGTTAATATATATATTATTATATATTAAATTATATATATTTAAAATAGTGGATAGGATAGATAGAATTAGATATATTACATATATGAAGATGTTTATACATGGTGCGTGTGTGTGTGTGTGTGTGTGTGTGGGTGGTGTGTGGCATACACACAACACACACATAATATATATAATAAAAATAATATCTATTATATATATAATATATATATATAATATATATATAAAATATTTATGACATACTTTTATAATATATATGATATAATATATATATAATTATATATAATTATATATATATATGTAAATAAATATTATATGTATTCAATAATGTTGAAGGGTAAAATGTATCCCACTTCTGACACCATCTTATGTGGTGGTATAGAGATTGTTCCAATTACCCACACATAATTAATAAAGGGTGATGTGAAATACAGTAGCAAAATAATAATAACAATATATTATAACTCAAGACATATATAGAACATTATTAACAATAAGGGAGCACAATAAATACACGCAAGTGGGAAGCTAAGCCTATCGCAAAGCTAACAAGATCCTAGCTATAAGTAATTTTTGAAACACTATGGAAACACGACATGCACAGTAATATAATAAGGTCACTAAGGCTCAGACGCTATCCTCCCTGGAATCCTTAGGAGTCGTCAAGAGAGAGGAAAAAGTCCTCTCGACACGAGGCTGGTCTAGTTCTGACTGAACTTTGGGAAATGACCTATTTTTGATGCGAGATGCTGGGTCGGTTCGAAGGCACGGGTGATTCTCTTCTCATGAACAATAGTGCCGCCGGCGTCCCTCAGCTGGGGTTTGATGGCTAAATAGGTAATGAACAAAATAGATTATAATTATATATATAATGGTAAAGTATGATATATTAGATTATATTATATTTATATATATATAATATATAGATATATATATGTATATATAATATGCTATATATCTTAGTTCAACTAGCTATATATATTATAACATATAGATATATATATATATTTTTTATATATATAATCTAGATATATTTGCGGTATAGATGTTTAGATTATATATAGAATTTAATAGATATAGATAATATATATATATAAGATATTATTGATTTGGTTAATAAAATACGAAATATATTTAAGTATATATAATATATATATATATATATTATATATATCTAGATATATAACATATATACGCAAAATATATATATATATATATAATATAATATAATATATATAGTAAGTAATATATATAGAGATATGTTATATATATATATATATATATAGTTATATAATATATTATAATATGTATATATATAGATAATATATATATATATATATATAAAGGAGATATAACAACCTTCGCATTTTATATAGAGAATTAATATATATATAATATATATATATATATAGATATATATAATATATATATATATATATATAATATATATATATATACAACCTCGCAATATTAGTGATAAACAAGTGGTAAATGCAAAAACTACATCAAAATATGCTGACTATGCGACTTTTCAATTCCCTCCTACGGTAAATTGTGAATATGATGATAATTCCAAAAGCGAAATATACTCTTGCCCACTGGAGAACGATAGCAACGATTTTATGCATGCATCTGTTGCATCTGATGCTGCAGGAAAATAATCTGGTCCAGGGAGAATGAGGAGAAGAAAGTTCGTGAGGGGAAAGGAGGAAAGGAGGAGGAAGAGAGGAAAGGGGCAACGCACACGTGGGCAACAAAGTTTTGTACATATTTCTCTCTCTCTCTCTCTCTCTCTCTCTCTCTCTCTCTATATATAGAAATATATTGAATATATAGATTTATTATATAATAGATATTAGATAGTTATATATTAGATATAATATAGATGAATATATAAGATATATATATAATATATATAATATATAGTATTTATATAATATATAAATATATATATATAAAGATAGATATAATGGGTAAAATAAGCCCGAGCGCAAATCTCAACAGTGGTGGTTTTCCTTCTGGCTGACAGGCCTTCAGAACCGCCTCACATTCCAGAAGTTTACCGTAACGCTGGACTCCCGTCACACAGAACCGAACCGACCTGATGACCTGACAGTCCCCCTGGCCCTGCCGTTCGCCTTGTCCGCCCCTGTCGTCGTTTCCGCGCTCCTGTTCCCCGGTTGAACTTTTCCGTGCCGTGTGTTTATTTCCCTCTTTACCCTCTTATAGACCCTTTTTGTTTCGCCGCCTGCCTTAAGTGACCTGAAGATTGGATACCAGATGGATCTTGAAACTAGTCCGTCCTCATTTTTTTTTCAATAATCATGTTTTTGTTTTAGTTCATGGTTTATAATCGGGCCTTGTCATCAACTCGGCGAGTGTTTTGCCTATCATAATAGTTATATATATAGAGAATATGTAAAGATATATACATATATATATATAGTATATATATAGATTATATATATATGGTCATGATTTGTTATATAGATGTTTAATATAAAGATATTATATAGATATAAATATATATAAATAGATATACATATTTGTATGGTGTTT
>NW_028234497.1:0-13772 GCF_977035675.1 Penaeus japonicus | reverse complement strand
CAAGATCCATCTGGATCCCATCTTCAGGTCTTCAGCAGTCGCAGCATTTGCCATGCTCTTCCTCTTTGCCAGTGCAGTTCTTACTGCCGTTTCTTTCTTGCTTATCTTTGCAATCTCTGTAAAAACATGTTCTCGTCCTATAAATTTATCTACATACTGTATATATTAATAAATATATATATATTATATATAGATATATATATATATATATTATATAATATAATATATATACATACAATATAATATATATATGATACATAGAGGTTATTTATAAAGTATATATATATATATAATATATATATATATATAAATATATATATATATAGATATAAATATACACATATATCACCCACACACACACACACGCACACATATATATATATATAATATTATATATATATATATATATATATATATATATATATATATTTATTATACATATACATATACATATATTATATATTATAATATATATATATTATATATATATATATATAATAAAAAATGTGTGTGTGTGTGTGTGAGTGTGTGTGTGTGTGTGTTTTTGTGTGTATATATATATAAATAATATATAAAATATAAATATATATATATCTATATATGTATATATGTGGATATTCTATGTATATAAATACATATATATATAATAATAAATAATTTTATTTATATATATATATAAGATAATATTTATATATATATATTAGATATATATACATACATATACAAATTTATGTGTGTAATGTATATATACATATATTATACATAAATATTTAATTTATATACATATAACTAGCATATCTATGTGTTTAGTATATATACAGACATGCATACATATATCAATCTATAAATCAATACATAAATAAAAATAAATAACTATACACTTAAATACATAATATAAATTTAACTCTCAAGTAACATATATAAAACACTCAATCGGGCTGAGACCAATCTGTTAAATCTTATCACGACTAAGACCCTCAGACTCACAATTCGCAGCACGACACTCTATGCTCACTCCCCACATCTCAGTAACACAAACAAACATCAAACAAGACTATCTCCACTATAATAACTCTATATATTAAATAACTCCTATAAATCTCACTTACTATCTGCAGCACTATAAAAGAATATAAAAGTCATATATAATATTACAAATATATATATATACTATACTATATATAAAATAACTAGATATATAAAAGACATATTAACTCTATCCATAAATCTAGATGATCCATACATCAATATATATCTCTATCTATCAATATCAATATATAATACTATGTATCTCACACACGCACACTACCACACACACTCATCAAAATATCTAAAATAAACTATCCTCTCTCAACTCTATCACAGCTCACCCAGCAATACTATGCAAAACACTCTTCCGTGTTGGAAAAAATGACCCGCTCCAACCAATATACCTCCCACTAGATTTATTGACAAATGAGACGAACCAGTTTCACAAATCCAACTGGATCCCATCTTCAGGTCTGCGGAGAGGCGAACCTCCGCAAACCTGGGATCCACAAAACCCTCCCTCCTTCTGCTGCTAACATAATGAGGCAACCTGTGCCTATCCTTGCTCCTCTGAGAGAAGCAGTACTTCGGGAGACCGCGCCTGTCTCAAGAAACGTGTGTCCCAACACAGTACGCAGTTTCCCAATCGACACCCAACAAGCACTCTCTTCTGCCACCAATGGGGACACAGGACCTCGCATAACTGGTCAGCTGCCCCGCATTCTGCTCCTTTCCTTTCCTTTCCGCCTTGATGTCCCAGCCCGCAGATTGGGTGGAATCTTCTCCTTCATCAACAGGCTTTGAATCTTAACAGTGGCTTTTTCCTGCTGACAGTCTCTATCCTTACACATTCTCCGTTTGTTGCCTTACGCTGACTGCGCCGGACTAGTACCATGTTCACACGAGACCGCCGCCCAATGACCTGACATGACCTGTCCCGTTTCGTTTTCGTTTCCCTGTTTCCGCCTCTGCTCAGTTTCCGTTCGGCCTGTCCTCATGATGACTTTCTTGCACCGTGGTACCAATCAAAATTGCCGTAAATCGATAAATCGAAAGGAAAGTTGTTGGCTAACCTACGAAAGAAGGAGAGAGAGCTAAAAAGGAGCTAGCTGTGAAAATGAAATTAGTTGATGTGTATTATTAAAGGGGCGTTCCCTTTTGCTTGTCATGTTGTGGGTGGTGCGACTAATGGCCGCGCCAAGAGTGCACTGTCCAGGAGCTGCTTTTAAATAGTTATGTTTATATATTATACATAGCAGAATTTAATATTAACCTTCGCCATCCGAAATCATGTTTTTTTTTTTTTTTTTTTTTTTTTTTTTTTTTTTTTTTTTTTTTTTTCTCAGCCGTCACCTTTCCATGTCATGTAATTGTCATGCAATTAGTGAAAAGTGAAAAATACCCCTTTTTTTTTTTTTTTTTTTTTCTCTCTCTCCTCTCTCTCTCTCTCTCTCTCTCTCTCTCTCTCTCAGCCGTCACCTTTCCTTATCCAGTGTATTTCATGCAATTATGAATATATGGACGAAAAATAGCCCTATTTTTTTTTCGTAAAATGTACGTTCGTATCCCGTCCTCTGGCTCCTCGATCATATGTAACCAACATCTAGTGGTCAAGGATTCGGGTGCGCTTTGGCATACGAGGTAGGCACACCTCAACTGACTCCCCCCCCATGGGCGATATGAATGAGTTAGAGATCCCTCTTTTACACAATATATTACTCTTTGTATATATGTATAAAGATATATAGATATATATATATATATATATTGGATGTATTTAGTTATTTATAAATATATATATATATAGTTTTTTTTTTTTTTTTTTTTATTTTTTTTTTTTGTTAGTTGTGTATTGCCTTCACCTTCCCTTATCATGCATTTTTTTTTTCTTTTCTTAGTATTTTTTTTTTTTTAAACATGTTAGTATAGTTAGTACAAAACAGCATTAATTTCTTTTTACTCTTTACTTCTTTTCAGGATTTGCGGAGAAGGTCTGGAAGGAAGGGTGTTGAGGGAGAGAGGAACTCACGCCCCCAATCTTCTCTCCTTATCTCTTCTTCTGTTCCTATTTTCATTCTTTGGCACCGTGTTACTCCTTTCCCCCCTTTACCTGTGTATATACCCTCCTGTTGTGCTCCTCCGCCTCAGACCCCTGAAGATGGGATTCCAGATGGGATCTTGAAACTGTCCGTCTCATTTTCAAGTAATTTTGGGATATATTGGTTGTAGTCTCCATATTATATATATAGATATATTTATATAATATTATTATAATATAGTTTATATATATATATAGATACATAGATATGTAGATGTATATGTATGTATATATTTGTATGTATAATATATATATATATATATATATATTGATATAGATATTATACACACAACCACAAACACACACAATACAAACAACTACACACAGTACACACACACAGCCACACACACTCACACACAGAGGGGCACACAACACACAAACATTTATTTATATATATATATATATAATATTTATAATATATATTAGATAATTGAGGTGTGTGTGTGTGTGTGGTGAAAAGTGTTGTTTTCTTTTTGTTATTAATATACATTATGAGGTGTACTTGTGTGTGGGGGTGGGTTATTATATATATATATATATATTTTATTATCTAAATAATTGATTTTATATAGGTAAAATTTTGAGAGTTTGATATTGATGATATTGATATAAATATATGTGAGATATATAGATGTGATTTATGTTTCAGTGATATATATTTTTTGGTTTTATTTTTAGAGAGATGACACACTCACACTCACACACACTAGAGTACGACACACACTCACACACATATATATATAGATATGATTTTATAGAGTTTTATATTATAATTGAAGTATATAGATACAAGATACTCACCTTTAGTTTTATGTGTGTGTGTTCATCATTCTTCCCTTAATTCGCCCACTTTATGATTACATCTTCCGCATCTTAGTCAACCCGATTTTCTCTTGTCTTCGCAGCAGTTTAATCGTGGAATTTATTCATCGAGTTACATTAAAGTACTTAGGAATATGGCAATATAATTAATATTTGATTTTTAGATATACTCGATGCCCCTATCTGATATTGGTTTCAAGTATTCTGCGATCCGATAAATCATTTATTTTACTGTACATTAGTGCATCGCATCATAATAAAAATAATACAACAATAAGGAAGAATATTTGTTATATTCCAATATACAAGCGAAAACAAAATGTAATAGAAAAGCATTAATACTAAAACCTGGTGGTAAGACATAGAATGAATCTAGTTTTTTCCCAAAGGGGGATTTTGGACGAAGGCGAACAACCGCCCAGAAACTTAAGTGCCTCACATATAACATAATTATAGATCTATCGTCCGTATCTGAAAACTATGAAATGAACCATTCACACCCCATTCCAGGGTTGATGTGCCCAATCACACAAAAATTTCCCGTCCTCACTGAAAAGAAGGGGTTAAACAAAAAAGCTATCAAGAATGATTTGTTTTATTGATTGCTTTTTATGCGTCAAATTGCATATCGGTTTATTCGATAAGATCATCTTATTCTTCCTCCTCACATCCTTCTCCACTGCTCTTATATCTTTCTCTCGTGATTTAATCTCTTTTCCTCCCTTTGCTATCCTATCAGTTTCTCCCCTCTTACTCATCCCCCACAGGGCTCTCTCCATCTCCTCTCTTCCCCTCTGTCTATTTGCCAATATCAGTACAATTTTTTTTTCATGTATCGATCTGAAAGTCCTATCAGAATGTTCAATCTTGTCACCTATATTTCCTCTATAATATCTTCCTTTCTACACTAACTGGTCCCCCCACCACCTCAGATCTCACTCTCTCTCTCTCTCCTCTCTCTCTCTCTCTCTCTTTCCCTCTTCCCCCCCCTCCTCTCTCTCCCCCTCTCTCTCTTCCTCTCTCTCTCTCTCCTCTCCTCTCTGCCTCCACTCCCTTCTCGCCCTACTCTCTTAACATTTTCTTAAACAAAACATTTTTCTCTCTCACTCTCGCCCCTCTCTCTCTCTTCATCCTGGTTAGTTGTTTTACTTTGTAAAGGTGACCTAATTAAACACAATAAATATTAGATTCCCACTTCCTTCAAAATCACACAGGTGGTTTAGTTTGCATGCCAAAAGGGGCGCCTCTTTTTCTCCTCCTCTTTCCTCCTCCGCATTTTACCACAAGGAGATTTTCAAAGACCCTGAAAATTTCAAGAATATGTCCATTTACAACAATGCATATTTAGGCGTTATTTTCACTGGTGAGGTGCTTAAGCTTGCAATGTACCATTTCAGCTTTAATTTCGTCCTCGGCACTTTATATTCTAATTTTTTCAATGATAAATATTCTAAAACTCTAAAACTCTAAAATACTAAAATCGATGTTTAAAATTTCAAAAGCTTTTTAGGTGATTACAAACATTTGTTATATTTCTCAGTGCTTTTCTTATTTCAGAACTCCCATTCAGTAAGGACCTTTGTGTTATCTAACTGTTCTTGCACTGTGGCTTGGGTGACAGAGGAAAAAGAAAATATTAGGTACAGATGAAGTATGACGAAGAGATATAGATTGTTTGTGATGTCACTCAATGCCAGATCGCTCACCCAAATAACATGGGGTATGAGTAGCGCAAAAACCACTTCATGAGCGTAACTTCCGGCAAACACTTAGTGAGGAAGACCGATACAGTTGTCAAAGTCAAGTATTCACGAACAGCTGATCCACTGGTCCACGAACGCAGCACTGTGAAGACTGCGGGCCTGGAGTCAAATGAGCAGCGGGAAGCCAGGATAAGTATCTTAGGTCTGTGGGTCTAGTGGGAAATATTAATGACTATGGAGTCGTAGTCGTAATGAATCCTGAACTGTGGACCGCAGTTAACTGTGGGTCGCAGGGTTAGTATTCCTAGCTGGGGTTCATAGTCTTAGCTGTGGGTCGTAGTAAGTAAAGAGGCCCTGCTGTGGGTAGTACAGTTTTCTAGCTGTGAGTTCATAGCTGTGGATCGTAGTGCACACAACCGTCATATTTTGGGCCATATCAATGAATGTACTAACTGTGGTCCGTAGTGTAAATGCCCCAATCTGATTGTTTAAACACGGTAAAAAGTTTCAGACTAGGGTTGTAAGTGGTAAATAGTCAGTGACACTGAGACTTACTGGAGATAGTTATCAGTTCTAACTGTAGAACAGTAGATGGGTCCTAAATGTGGGTTGCTGTGGTAAGCCAGTCATAACATGGGTCATTAGCAGTGTATTATTTTTAGTTATGGGTTGTTCGCGATAATAAGATCAGTGCAAAATGTGGGCCGTACTCGAAGTGGATCCAGTTTTATCATAGCGGTCAGAAGTCTTTCCTTTGTGAAATCATAGCGTAATGTAGCTTAGCGGAGGGTCGCAGAAAAGTAGTCCTCGTGGGTTGTTTGTAGATAAATGTCAGAGCTGGGGGTCTTAGAGTGAAGTAGTCGTGTTTGTGGGTTGCAGAAAAAAAGTAGTCTTAGTTTGAGCGTAGAAATAAGTAGGACCATTTGCTATGGTTATATGGGAAAGATCCAAAGCGTACTTGGTCTTAGCTGTGGTTTGTGGTTGGTAAACAATTCTCATCTTAGGTCGTGTGATAAATCCGGGCGGGAATTTTGGGTATAATAAGTTAATAAGTTAACAGGTAAGACGTAGTAATATGGCAATAATACCAATTGATTAATAATCATACGCAAGTGATCATGGTTTGATTACTTGAAGAGTTATTTTTTTTCTGAATTGATTTGTAAGGCTTCTATTAAAACATGCATATGGGTAGTTTTGACTATCTTGGCGATGGGAAAAAAGTTGGTGAGAAATTATTTGCCACTGAGAGAGCGGAACTGTCTGATAAGCTGTTTTACAATAATATTTTTTCTGAATAATTTGGTTTTTTGCTGTTCTTTTTTACTCCTGGTATTTGGCTTACCTTGTTCGTTTTCATCACAATAGCTTGACACATAGCACGAACGCTTACGAACAGGTATTGTCCGAAAACGGCGGTTACCAGAGCTGTAGAGATAAATTAATGTAAGAATGTAAAGCGAATGTGCCACAAAAATAATGACTAACACACACACACACACACACACACACACACACACACACACACACACACGCACGCACACACACACACAAGCACATAGACACACAACACACAAGCATACACACATACACAGGCTCAAGCCCCTCCCCAACCCACCTCCAAAACCATGAGGTGTAAAGCAGTTGCCCAATACGATGAAGTAGGTAGCGCGACTCAGGCCTCCCAGGACCACAACCCGATCGAGGCATCCCTATGGCCCAGCCGCGGCGCAGAGTGGAAGCAAGCAGCAAGAGCGCCATGCCGTCCACGCCACATTGAGGTCGAAGAAGGTTGCGTAACTGGTGAAGGGACCAAACCGAGCTTTGGCCTTCACGTACGAAAGATGAACATCCGATACCGCCTGCGTAAGACGGGGGGTCAGAGTGGATGGCAGACGGATAGATATGGGGGAGGGATTGGCAGACAGAGAGAGAGAAAGAGAGAGAGAGAAGATAGAGGAGAAGAGAGAGTGAGAGAGAGATAGAGAGAGGAGAGAGAGAAAGGAGAGTGAAAGGAGAGAGAGAGGGAGAGAGAGAAAGAGAGAGTAAGAAAGAGAAGAGAAGAGAGGAGAGGGAGAGAGATAGGCATGATAGAGCAGGGAGAGAGCGCGAGAACTAGAAAAGAGAGAGAGAGAGAGAGCGAGGCGAGGAGAGAGAGAGCGCGAGTGGAGAGATGAAGAGAGAGAGAGAGAGAAAGAGAGAGAGATGAGAGAGAGAGAGAGAGATAAGAGAGGGAGAGAGGAGAGAGAGAGAGAGGAGGAGAGGAGAGAGAGAGATGAGAGAGAGAGAGAGAGGAGGAGAGAAAGGAGAGGGAGAGAGAGAGAGAGAAGAGAGAGAGAGAGAGAGAGAGAAGAACGGAGGAGAGAGGAGGATAGAGATAGATGAGAGAGTCAGAGAGACGAGAGAGGAGAGAGAGAGAGTGTTGTGAGTGAGAGAGAGAGAGAGATCGGAAGAGATGAGAGATAAATAGAGAGAGAGAGAGAGGAAGAGAGTGTTGAGTGAGAGAGAGAAGAGTGAGAGAGGGGAGAAGAGGGAGAGGAGAGAGGGATGAGGAGAGAGAGAGGAGAGGGGAAGAGAGAGAGAGAGAGGCGGACGAGAGAGGAGAGAGAGAGAGAGAGAGAGAGAAGGACGTGGAGAGAGGAGAGAGGACGAGAGAGGAGAGAGAGGAGAGAGAGCGAGGAGAATGAGAGAGGGGCGAGAGAGGAGAGAGAGGAGAGAAAGGAGAGAGAGAGAGAGAGAGAAGAGGAAGTGAGAGAGAGAGAGAGATGAGATGAAGAGAGAGTGAGAGAGAGGACAGAGCGAAAGAGAGAGAGAGAGAAAGGAGAGAGAGAGAGAGATAGAGAGAGAGAAAGAGAGAGAACTAGAGAGAGAGAGAGAGGAGAGATAGAGAAAGAGAGAGAGTCAGGAGAGAGAGGAGAGAGGGTGAGAGAGGAGAGAGCGAGAATGAGAAGAGGAGATGTGAGATGAGAGAGAGAGAGAGAGAGAGAGGAGAGAATCTGATTAAAAATGCAATAGAAACATAACTTCTTTTATAATTATTTCCAAACAGCACTACTGGAACAAACGAAAGATATAAAGATAGTTTGGCAATGACGGGACGCAAACCACCATGCATCGGGACCCCGTTTGTCGAGACCGGTAAGTGTTTTCACAGCATCAATAAGACGTCCCAAAACAACTGTACTATGCTCATCATCTTCTTTTATTCTCTCGTCTCTCTCTTCTTTCGTCGAGTTGGTCGCTTTTTGTCCTCTTTCTTCTCATTCCATTCTTCTTCGGTGTTAACTTATGATAAAG
Organism: Penaeus japonicus; assembly: GCF_977035675.1. Lineage (NCBI taxonomy): Eukaryota > Metazoa > Arthropoda > Malacostraca > Decapoda > Penaeidae > Penaeus > Penaeus japonicus. Next base: position 4,823 of record NW_028234497.1, on the reverse strand, counting down.
ACCCTCAAAGGAGCATGTCCTTGAGTTCGAGCTCGATGATCCATGCGGAATCTCTTGGCCATCGCCACGTCGCAGAGGGCGGGGTGGGGGGGAGGGGTTTTTTTGGGGGGGGAGGGGGTTGCCCTCGTAGGGCCTGGGGTCGTCGCATTGGCAGTGATCACTATAGGGGTTATGACCGTCTTCAAAGCAGTGTCATCAGGTGGCTAGTGATGGGACACGTCATACTGGCAAGAATTCATTACAGTGACTGTGATCATACACTATTGCGACTGGAAATCATCAGCCAGCAAAGCTGTTGAGAGTTATCGCCTGTTTTCGGGGTAGGTGGGGGCGTACTGTGATGACGTGAGCTCGGTCCAGTTTCTGGTGCTTCTTGTGGCTCTTCGAGTTTCACTGTCCACTTCGTCAACACTTTTGGTCCCATTCCACAAATTCACACCACTGGAAGTCGAGAGGTCGTCGCGCATGGAGGACTCCTTAGTGCCCATATATACGTCACCACTTTTGCAGCCCGTGGGCACGAGTACTCGGGGTAGGTTTGGTGCAGGATACGAATGACATCGAGATCTCGCGACGTCCTCCGAGGACATCTCCGGGACCTGATGAAGGTCGGACGATATTCGGGAGGTGGTCCAAACTGCTGGCTGGGTTGGACATTCCCCGCCAAGCTCGGTATATTCCTAGGCCGGCAATAAGGCATTCGGGGCACTCAGGTCTGTCTCTTGCGAGAACATGGGGGCCAGTAGTGGGGTGCCATAGACTATGGGTTGTTCTTGGATTCGAACTTGGCCATCGAGTTCAGGGAGGAGTGCCGGAGCGACTCCCACTCCTCTGTGACTCAGCAGAGGAGACGTTACAGCGATGTCGGGGCTGTGTAGTGGTGGCAATAACGGGGCTGTTTCTTGAGACGGATGGGGATGCCAAGCACCGTGGAAGGTGCCATATGAGGTTTGCGGAAGAAGGTGCGCGGGAGAAGCTTAAACCTCATCTTCGCCAGAGTCGTTGGCTTCGCTGTGGGCCGCCATCTTGGGCAAGCGAATAGGATGTACATGAAGTTAAGACGAGCCAAAACCCTCCGCACTGCAGGAATCCGATGAAATATACATTCTTAGGACCAGTTGTAAGGGGGCCACTGATGGCCGCAGTTGTAGGTCGGCGGATAGAGACAGACCTTCACGATGCATGGGTCTTTATGTGGACTCTTAATACACTAGGAACCTGGCGAAGGCCAGAGCTCCAGAGCGGGTTCGCTCTAATCTGTCTGTACTGACCTCTCTGTCTGATCTGTCTTTCTCGTCTGATCCTTACATGTCCTTAGGTCCAAATTCTTAGTCACTTTCTTCGCCTGGGCCTTCAGTTAACAAACACAGCTGCCTGAGAGAAATAGTGTTTCCGAGGCGAACATGAACACAGGAGACAGGAAGGTCAGGTCAAAACACACTGCCATTCGATATTGCATTAAATTTAAGTAGACATACGGATCAATGATCTTATGTCACATCAATCAATACCAGTGCCTTCCATCGCTCGGACCACGCTACTAGGACGGCCCCCGTGTATCTTAGATAGAGAAATAACAAGGCTTTAACAACTACGATCTAGCTAAAGTCAAATGTCTCCACCTAACAAGTGGGCTCCTGGTCATTTGAGGCTATTCAGCCACCCAGACTTCGCTGGTAGCTGGGCATTCAAACAATAAGCTAAAAAACACTATCATATTCATTGGCCGGGCGCCAGCGGACCAATGAGGCCACTTAATCCAGTGCCCCCTTTAAAGCATGTAACATGTCTGATATGAGAAACGATTCAAATAACTTCAGTGTAAGAGTAGGCATTTAGACTTGTCCTCATGACAAAAAATGGGTGACTGCAGTAAAACCAGGTGGGCCCAAAGAGATGCTCCAATACATACATACTCATTAAAATTCAACACAAACATAAATTACAATTTGGCTGTGAGTATAGAGAAACAATATGTGTGGAAAGTAATTGAAGCAAAGGTGTTATTGCTTAAGCCGAAATGAGAAGGAGAGTTGACAAAACATAAAAAGTGACAAGCTAGGCATAGTCAGTGTAGTCAGGAAACGACCTCGAGTGAGCATAGGCTAGGAAGAAACTTGCAAATTACTTAAAGAAACACATAGAAAAAGGTTTCATAAAAGTGTGGTAGGATAGCTTATCCAGAACAAAAATCTCAGTATGACTCATGAGATATTAGGTGCAGTGCATTTGATATTACCATACATAAAAAAAATATTTTGTAATCACGCTGGTGGTAATCGGTGCACCGAGCGGTGGGAGTGGAAGTGGCTAACCTATGGGCAAACAATTCAAACACCATCACAAATATGGGGTAACAGGCGAACTAGTTCGGTGGTCAGGCGTAACTGGCGCGATGCCCTGTTACCTCAAAGGTGCGGTTGGGTAGACCTTTGCCAGCACCCAAACATGTACCAAACTCAACACCGTTCTACCTTTTTAATATATATATTATTTTTTTTTTTTATCTTTTCTTTTATATACCCCCCCCCCCCCCCCCCCCCCCCCCCCCCCCCCCCCCCCCCCCCACCCACGTGAAAACATGCACCAAACACAACACAGTAGGTTTAAGGGGGGAGGGGGTTAACATATATATGAAACGCATGCGGGGGAAACTTTTCGTCCGCTGGGAGGGGGTAGGGGTACCACATAAAAAAAACCCTGCGTGCTCCTTGCACGGGCTTACTGATGGCCACATGACGTCTTGCATTGCTTCCTGAATGTAATGCACTGGTATTGATATTATGATGAATAAGACATTGATTCTTAAATATCTACTTAATTAATGCAATATCGTTGGCAGTGTGTTTTGGACCTGACACTTCCTGTCTCCTGTGTTCGTTTCCGCTCGGAACACTAGTTTCTTCTCGGCAGCTGTGTTTGTTACGGACCAGCGCCCCCCCCCCCCCCCGACCGGCCCCCCCGAGGCGAAGGGAGAAAAGAAAAGTGACTAAAGATTGGTACTTAAGGACATGTATGGATCAGACAGAAGAAAGATCAGGCACGAGAGGTCTCAGACAGACAGACTAAGAGCGACCCGCTTCTGCCCTCATGGCCTTTCGGCAGGGTCTAGTGTATTAGTGTCCACACTAAAGACCATGGCACGTGATTGTCTGTCTCTATCCAACGACTACACTGCGGCCAGGCAGGTGGCTTACAAAACAAGTGGTCATGATAATGCTCAAGAGAGAGAGAGAGAGAGGGAGGGTGGCCGACTCAACGCAAGGGGCGCAAGCATCAAAGACACCGTGGAAAAGAAGAACAATCACGAAGCCTCACCCAAGAAGAGCTAGCGTGAGTCGCCCCGAGGTAATCCGGTGAAGAAGGGCAGCGAGAGAAGGCCGGTTGCGCCTCCGAGGAAGATCGCTGCCTCAACATGTGAGTCTGAATGTCCTTTGGGCTCTCAGAGGATAATAGAATCACGTAACTCGTCACCGCCGACTGTTGAAGGAGGAGAGTCTTTTGGGATGGCATGAAATTAATACATTTAATTTATTAGGTTACTCGGTCATGTGAAAAACGAGCGTTTGGTTTTTGAGGAAATACAACAAGGACTGCTTTGATCGGGCCTATGGGAAACTTTCATTGTTTACATAACAATGACATTGAATGGTTACCCGGGCTCGATGCTACCGTGGACATTATATGGTACTCTACACTACATCACATCACTACTGTACATCAACATTGCATTCAACGCTATCGATAATAGGTATTTGATGGTCTATAACGTTAATGATAGGAGTTGGTGGGGCAGCATGGATATCTCATTCATCGGTACTCCCGCTCCAAAATAAGACTAGATACGTACTCATCGTTACCGTGAATATCCATATGGCTATCGACATTTCATGGACATTATAGTGTATTCAATTCAATCATTTAAAGATTACCTCTGAGTTACGTATCCACCGGTGACGTTGCCAGGCCGATGGGCAATGATAGATCAAGTTGTGGGTAACTGGAGGCACCAACAGTGGCAAGGGACCACGCCTCTCCCCAGACCCCCCCCCGGGCCCACATAATAAGCACACGACGGGCGCAATCCCCATGAGCAACGTTTTTGAGACATCTGAAGGAGAAATTTTATCTTCAATATCACTATTATAGTTGTTGCTATAGTTGGTAGTGGCATCATTTTTACTATCGTAAATTTCATTATTACCATAGCGTTATATCGAATACCATTATCCACTACAACTGCATCATTATATCTATCATCCTCCTCTCCTCCTCTCCCGTCATCGGAAATCATACCTGTGCGTCCACCACCTGTCCATCCCAGTTTCCCCGGGACCTGTGACGACCGATGGAGGTCACGGAGGCATGGTGACTGTGGCCCCCATCGTAGGAGCCCTTACTGCCTCCTCCTGCACATCCTCGCCTTGGCATCCTGGTTCGCTATTTTTTTCCACGGGCGCTTCGGGTGAAGGGAGTGGTACGGAGGCAAAAAGCGAAGGAACTGGGAGCTGTTTTGAGGCGGACGCAGATGTGGTCGTACTGTTCCCACTGTTTGTGTCTCCAAGTTGCGTGTAACACAGGACAGACAGATGAAGTCCTGCTTAGGGATTATCTGTTCGGGAGACGTTTTGTAGTGATTTTCAGGGGGTGGATTGGGGGGGGGGACAATATTGAAATCCTAACAAAAAATAAAAAATCACAATAAAACTGACAAGTTAACGTTTACACACCACACCACACACACAGCAAAACATACACACACACACACACCTACACACACACACACACACACACACACACCACTACACAAACACACACCACAC
>NW_028234496.1:5000-7158 GCF_977035675.1 Penaeus japonicus | reverse complement strand
TGCATATCACGTCTCCTATGAACCGAAACGACCCCAAAGCAGAGATAAAAAAAAGAGAGATAAAAAAAAAAAGAGGAAGAAGATGAAGAAGAAAAAAAAGAAGAAGAAGAATCAAAGGACTTCAGAAGAAAGAAAGAAAGAAAGACAGAAGAGAAAAAAAAGGCAAGATAAAAATTGGGGGGATGTTCGCTCGAACTTATTAAGCTGCAGTCCGTCAGAGTTATAAAAGTGAGGACCACACTTGAAGATCGTCTTTGGGTGATGCTTTGAGTGGGTGGGATGGGCGGGGGTGGGCGGAGGTGGGGGGTGGGATGGGTTGGGTGGGGGTTGGATGGGGGTGGGGTGGTGGGTGGGGAGGAGGGATGGGGTGGGGGTGAGGAGGATGAGGATGAGGAGGGAGGGATGAGGGGTAAGGGAGGGATGAGGATGAGGGGATAAGGGAGGGATGGAAGGAGAGAGGATTGAGGAGGAGGGGTAAGAAAGGGAGGGATGTGGAGGAGGGGTAAGGGAGGGAAGGAGGGATGAGGAGGAGGGGATAAGGGAGGGATGAGGAGGAGAAGTAAGGGAGGGAGGGAGGGATGAGGAGGAGGGGTAAGGGAGGGAGGTAGGGATGAGGAGGAGATAAGGGAGGGATGAGGAGGAGAAGTAAGTGATGGAGGGAGGGATGATGAGGAGGGGTAAGGGAGGGAGGGAGGGATGAGGTAAGGGAGGGAGGGAGGGATATGGAGGGAGGGAAAGGAGGGGAGGAGGAGGGGGTAAGGGATAGAAGAAAGGAGGGAGGGAGAGAAGGAAAGGAGGGAGATAGGATAGGAAGGAAGGGTAAATGAGAAAAAGAAGGAGTAAGGGATGAGGAAGGAGTGGGGAAAGAGAGAGTGAGGGAGGGTGTGATGGAGAGGGGGAGATGTTGGAAGGGGGAGGGAACAGGAGGGGAGTGCTAGAGGAAGGGGGAGAGATGGAGGAAGGGGGAAGAAACAGGAGGGGAGAGGGAGGGGGGAAATTGGGGAAGGGGGAGGGGGAGGGAACATGAGGGGAGAGAGATGGGGGAGGGTACAGGAGGGGAGAGGGAGGGGAAAGGTGAGAAATGGGGAAGGAACAGGAGGGGTGAGGGAGAGGGGAAGAGGGAGAAGGGAAGAGGGGGAGATGGGTTAAGGGAAAGGGAACAGTAGAGGAGAAGAAGAAGGAGGGGAAATAGGAGGAAACAAGAAGGGAAAGGAAGAGCAATAGATGGGGGAAGGAAGAGAGGGAATTGGGTGAGAGAGAAAATATCTATATATTCGTGTTGCAACTTCAAACGCTTGCAACATGAAACGCTTCGACTTCAGTAAGAATATCTATCTGCAGATTATTCCGAAATATAATTGAAAGTTTTTACGACGTGTGAGAAAATATTTAACTGTTTGCAGCTCGATTTGCAAGACACTCAATATAACCGTTTATGGAAAGTCATATAAATGTTTATGTATAAGGATCTCTTTCAATATATTTTGTGAATATATATATATATATATATATATATATATATATATATATATATATATATATATATATATATATATATATATACATATCGAGAGAGAGAGAGAGAGAGAGAGAGATTTTTTTTTTTCTTTCTTTCTTTCTTTCTATCTCTCTCTCTCTTTCTCTATTTCTCTATTTCTCTCTCTCTCTCTCTCTCTCTCTTTCTCATCTGTCTTTTATACAAGTATATTCCATACAAAATATTTCGACTTAAAAAACGATTTAGGAATAACAATAAAGACTAATAAGAGTAACAACAATAGTAAGAATAAGGATTATGTTGACAATATTGATAATGATAATAATAATAGGGATACAACCGATAGTGATGAGAATAGCTGTCCTGGTGTTGATAACAATCATAATGAAGATGATGGTGATGCTAACAAGCCGTTGATTATAATGATAATAGTGATGATAATAATGATCATGATTAGTGATGATAATAATGACCATGATAATAGTGATGATAATGATTATAATGATAATAGGGATGATAATGATGATCATGATAATAGTGATGATAATAATGATCATGATAATAGTGATGATGATGATGATCATGATAATAGTGATGATGATAATGATCATGATAATAGTGATGATAATAATGATCATGATAATAGTGATGATGATAATG
>NW_028234495.1:0-5000 GCF_977035675.1 Penaeus japonicus | reverse complement strand
TATTAAATATTATATTCTATAAAAATATATATAAATGAATTGGTAACCCTAAATTTTTCCTTCTGGATAAGTCCTAATTTAGGCACAAAACCACACTTCGGTAATAAACTGATTTCTTATGGCCCCGTCAATCTAACGTTTTCCCTCCGCGGTTACTCGTGTGACCCAGGTAGCGTTTCTATGGCAACCGTACTATCTATCATGTTATATAAAGAACAGATGTAGACCAGAGAGAGAGAGATGAGATGAGCGAAAGAGGGAGGGAGGGTCCGAGAGACCGAAGAGAAGAGAGACGGGCGAGAGAGAGAAGAGATAGAGGGGGGGGGGGGAGGCAATGTAGTCATGGCGTGCCTCACAAGAGTTTTTTGAAGCCAACGTCCGGTTGGTTTCCTTGATTTTTTTTATTTTTTTATGAGATGGGATTAAGTGGTCACGGGTAATATAGTGAAATTTAATTGGTAAACGATGCTTGACTCAGACGTATCTTGTTAGGCTGATCGTGTCTCCAGGGGTCGGATCTATGCGGGGGGGAGTGATTCTTCTTGCGTAATGGGGGGGGCGGGGGAAGGGGGTCAAAAGCCTGGACCGTTTCCTCCCCGCCCGGTGACGTTGCGTGTCCATAGAGGCGGACAGACGTCGGTGTTTTCTTTCTGGGACGGTTCTGACGGATAGGTGGGTGTGAGTGTTGTGACCGCCGACGGAAGGGTGAGAAAGGGACATGACCCAAGGTCCGGACCCAAGGTCGGGGTCCCTTAATATTCTGACCCAGTCATCGGCTAGTCGGCTATAAATAGATTCCTTCCTTCTAGTTTTCCCTGATTTGATTAGTTGTTCTCCCCTCGTCTTTTAATCAGCAGACTCGTACCCACGGTCACGTGGCGCCTGTCTTAGATATCCCTCCACGTGGGTTTCCACGTAATCTCACCCCGACAACAGGGAATGAGAGACGACGACCGAGAGAAACGGGGGTCCCCGAGGTGGGAGAGAAAGAAGAAAGACTGTGAAGAAGAGAAAACGAGACGAGAGAAGAGGCAAGATCGAAGAGAGGGAGATAGGAGTGAGAGCATAGTTAGATAGATAGAATAGATAGAGAGAAGAAGAGAGGGAAAGAGAGAAGAGAGAGGGGAAGGGGGGAGAGGGAGGGAGGTGGGAAAAAGAGAGAGAGATGAGGGGGAGGGAGGGGAGAGAAAGGAAGAGAGAGAAAGAAGAAAAAAGAGAGAGAGAGCGAAATGAGAGGGATATAGGAGTGAGGAGATAGTTACATAGATAAGATAGAATAGATAGATAAGAGAGAGAGAGAGAGATGAGAGTACGTAGAGAGGAACCTGAATAAGAGGAAGATTAGAGAAGCAGAACGGAGAGAAGACGGGGAGCGACCGACGGCGCAGAGGAGCAAGAAGAGGAGTGTGAAGAGGGAACGCCATTGGATAGAAGGTAGAGGGCCCCGCTCACCCGAATGCGAGAGAAGGGAGAGAGCAAAAGCATAGGGAGGGGAAGAGAAGAGGGGAAGGACTGAGGAGTATGAGCGGGAGAGGAGGGGAGGGAGTAAGATAGAATGAAAAGATTCGAGTTGAGTTTAGCTGTGGAGAGAGAAGCGAGGAGAGGAAAAACCGAGGCTGACATGAGAGGAAAGATAAGAGAGAATAAAGAGAGAGAAGGGGAAGAAAGAATAAACAAGGGAAAAAGAAAGGAGAAAAGAAAAGAGAGCAGTCGATGAGAGAAAAGAGAGAGAGAGAGAGAGACGAAGAGACGAGATGGACCCGAAGAGACGAGGAGAGAGAGAGAGAGAGAGGGAAAACACGGTTGAAGGAGAATTTAACGGGAGAAGAAGTCAGTGCACCGTGGAACACTCATTTGTTGACTCTTTCAATCAATGATGTTTATAATTCTTTTAAATAAGCAGAGGTTTTTTTTAAAGTTAAGTAGCAATCTAAAGTTGCGGAATTGCAATAATCATAGCTATATAAACTAGAATAGGTAACATGTTGATCCTATCCCTGTGTTGGCATGGTAGTTAGGCTTTAGATACTGCAGTGTTCAAAGGTTTGTAACACTTGCTATTTCCGTACAGCTCAGGCACGGACACGAGCACGACCACGCTCGCCACGTCAATAGAATAGATTTTTAAATTAAACATCAAAATACCTAAAAGTTTTAATCTTCTTAAATCTTCTCGGCGCTCTATTTTTTCTTCGGGGCTCTCTATTAATGGTTATATAATTTCCCTTCCCTTCTCCCCCTTTTTCTTTCCTCTTTTTCTTTTTTTTTTTTTTTTTTTCTTTCTTTTTCTCTTTTTTCTTCTTCCTCCCCTTCCCTCTTTCTTTTCTTTTTCTTTTAGTTTCCCTCTTTTCTCTTTCCTTCTTTTTTCCTTTCTTTCATCCTTTTTTTTTTTTTTTCCTACATATTCCTTTTTCCCTTTCCCCCTTGTCTCTCTTCCTTTTCCATTCTATCCCTTCCCCCTTTCCTTTCCTCCTTCCCGTCTCTCCTTTCCTCCCCTCCCTACCGCTAAAACCACCTATCCCCTTTTCTTTGTTCTCTCCTCTTCTCCTCCCTTCTCTCTCCTCCCTCCTTCTCCCTTTTCACTTTCACTTAGCTTCTTTTCTTTTTCCTTTCTCTCTTCTTTTTAACTTTAAAACTACTTTTCAACTCACCACTTGTCCTCCGCTTCGCTTTTTTATTATCTATTTCACTTTTCCCCTTTTTTTCCCCCTTTTTTTTTTTCCCTCTCCCTCTCTTCACCTCCCCCCTGTGTCCTCCTTCACTATCTCTTTTTTTTCCATTCTCTCTTAAATTATATATCATTCCCTCTCTCCCCTCATCCCTTTTTTCCTTCCTTCTTTTTCTCCCATTCTTTTTCTATCCCCTTTCTTTCATTTTCCTCTTCTTTTTCCCCCCTCTCCTCCTTTTCTTTCATTTCTTTTAGGTCCCTCTCCATCACCTTTGTCCCTCTTTTCTTTTCCGTCTTTTTTCTTCTTCCTCTTCGTGTCCTTCCTACCCACCTTCCTCCGTCCTTTCTCTTTTCCCTCCTCCTTATAACCACCCTCTCCATCTATTTAAAACAACCCATCCTTCCTTATCTCTAAACCACTCACTCTTCGCTCGTTTCCGTTCCCTGCCATCCTTAAACCCCCTGCTCCTCTCCGCGTCCTGCTACCTTACCTGCCCCCTCTTCCTTTGTGTCCACCCATCCTCCCTCCTCTCATTCAAATTAACCCAAATCTTCCCCCTTCCCTCCTCTCCGTTTCCTCTCCTCCTTCTTCTCTTTCCTTTTCCCCTACCATGTCTCCTCTTCCTTACTTCTCTATACCTTCCTTTCCTCCCTTGTTCCTATCTTTTCCTCTCCTCCTTGTTCTCCTCTCCTCTCCTCACTCCCCCGCCGTTCTTCCTTCCCTTATCCTATCCTTCTCCTTTCTTCCCCTTCTTCCCCTCTCCTTTTTTTCCTCTCCTCCTTCATTCGTCCTCTTTTACCCATTTTAAATTATTACCTCCCTTCCCTTGTTTCCTCTTCTTTTCCTTATTCCTCTTTTACCTTCCCACTCCCTTGTTTCCTCTTTTTTCCTTTCTTTCCTTCTTCCTCCTTATTAATTACACCTTCCTTTCCCCACCCTTGTTCCTTTTTTTTTTTTTTTTCCTCCCTTTCCTTTCCTTTCCCCCTTTTCCTGTCATTTATTCTTTCTCTCCTCACCTCCGTGCCTCCTTCCACCACCCTTTTCGCTCCCCACCCTTTCTCCCTTCTCTTCTTTCTCCCCAACTTCATCCTCATAATATTCCTTCCATTCCCTTCTCCTCTTTCAATTCCTCTTCCCCCCTACTTTCCCTCTCCTTCATTTTATTTGTCAAATTCCTCTCCCGCTCTCCTCGCTTTCCCTCCCCCCCCCCTTAACTAATGAATAATACATCATCCCCCACTCCCCCAATCCCCACATAATAATCAAGTAACCCCCACCGCCCCCAGCCCACCCCCAACCCCCCGGCCGACCCCCGATACCCCCCACCCCCGGCCTTTCCCTCTTCCTCCCCTCTCCGTCTCTCCACTCTCTCACCTTGCACACTACGTAAAGATCTTCCCCTGCTACTTCTTTACTTCTGAACTACTTCTCCCCCTTTTTGAAAATTTACGCCTATTATATGTGTTCACTGGCTGAACAGAAAGCCTCTAAGTTTAAAGAGCTCTAATCAGAAAGACCGTTGATATATGGTGCTGAATTGAGAGAGGAGTAGGGAAGACAAGAGGAGAGAGTGGAAGAAAAGTGGGAGCGAAAACGTAGGGGAGAAGTTGACGAAAAGTGTATGGTGGAAACGTAGATGGAGGGGGAAAAAGTGGAAAAAAAAAAAGTGTGTGGAAACGTAGAGGAGAGAAGTGGGACGAAAAAGTTGTGGGAAATGTAGGTAGTGGAGAAATCTGAGGAGAAGAGTCAGGGAATGGACAAGGGGGAGAAATAGAAAGAAGTTGCCGACGAAAAGTGGGGGGAACGTAGTTGCGGAACGGAACGTTGACGAAAAGAAGTGGGGGAACAACCGTAAGGGGCGGGCGGGTAGAAAAAGTAGGAAAGAAAAATAACGTGTTGGCGAAACGTTTTGAGGAGAACGCTGGTACGTAAAAAGCTGTGGGAAAATTATTTTAGTAGGGCGTGAATTGAGAGGACAAAAAGTAGGAAAGACAAAGGGGAGAAGTTGGAAGGCAAAAGTGGGGGGAATCGCTAGGGGGGAGAAGTTGACGAAAAAAAAAGAAGAAAGAAGAAAAAAAGAAAAAGTCGGGTGGGAAACGTTGGGCGTAGATGTGGACGAAAATGTGGGATAACGTAGAGGAGAAGTGGACGAAGAAGTGTGGGAAATGTAGGGCAGAGTGAATTGAGAGAAAAAAGTGAGGGAAAGACAAGGGGAGAAGTGTAAGAAGAAAAAGTGTTGGGGGAATCGTAGGGGAGAAGTTGAACGAAATAGTTGTGGGAAACCGGCTAGGGAGTACATTGTGATGTGGTCTCGAAAAGTGTGCGGAAACG